>NC_136816.1:15416944-15663100 GCF_951394365.1 Tetrao urogallus | reverse complement strand
ATTCATTTTTCAAGATCAATTATTTATGAATTTAAATATTTGCATGTATAGTACCACGATCTTAGTACAAAATAAAGGAATTGTTATTGAAGTCCTATAGAAATTCATATTCTACATATCAGTTGAATTAATATCTTAAAAACACACAAAAATCTTTCGTATAGTGCTTTCCTTGTTGGAATGAGACTGTAACAACAAGTGCAGATAGCACTAGATGTGTTACTATTTGTTGTGAAGTGATTTAATAAATATTTAAACAACTCACTGATGCTGTCACATTACTAAAAAGTAAGAAGTTATAGCCTGTCAGACTTTCATTCATGACGTCCTGCTTCTTAAAAAAAAATGAAGGGGAAATTGTCAGTATTTCACTGCACACACTTTCTGCTTTGGTTATATTGTGGTGCGTGATGTTTTTTTTGTTTCCCCAAGTTATTTGTTTTCCTTTGGGTGTGGCTAAAAACTTCATTCAAAATCAATTACCAAGAAATTCATATGGTATACTCTGCACAGTACACCTTGTGGCAGAGGTTCTGCAGATCTACTGCTACTCTGCAGTGTTTTTCTTGACGTAGTGTTAGACAATAAGGTATTTCTTTGATTAAGTCAGCAGGTGTCCTGGAGTCTAAAGTAGGTCTTTGTGTGTGTGTGTATGGGGAGGGGGCTGTTGATATTTGCTTTTAGTTGTTGTTGTTGTTTTTAATTGATTCCTAAAATGTCCAAACAATTTTTTTCAATAGAGCACAAACAAACAGCTGCCCCAAGTGAGAGGGAGATAAAGCTTTGAGTTGACTTGTTAACTTGTTAAAGCTTTGTATTATAGTTCTTTAGAATATAATAAAGACTGAAAAATACTATAAAATGTCCTGTTTAACCTTGAAAGGAAGAGAGGGAGAAGCAAAACCAAAGGTGTTTGTGGATTCTGGGACGCTCAGACTGAGATACTCACAATCTGTTTTTCTGTGATGTTTAGCCTACATTCAGAGCATGGCTCTTCTTCGCACCAGTGGTATTTCCTATGCAGACACTCTGTCTTCTGCCTCAGAATCATTATTCTTCCTCATGCCAGATCTTAGCTGAACTAGCTCTTCTGGCATGGCCGTACTTAATGTCTTCCCTCACATTTTTCCTCTTTGAGTAGTCACGGCCACATGTCAGGGCTGATGGTGCAGAGTATGCCTGGCTGGCGTCCCTCCCAGCTCCCTACTGCTCCAAATTACTTGTTTGTTCCCCCACTGCCCCCCTTCTTATTGCAAGCTGGCCTTTTGCAGCCCATGAACATGCTGATCAATCCATTGTTTGAACAATATGATCTTCTCTGAATTAGCCTCCTGGGGCTGAAGACGCTGAAAACGGAGTTGGTGGTTTGCTGGTTCTCTGCTCATTGTTAGGACTGCTTGTTGCATATGTGCGGGCTTAAAAATATGTATTTGGAAAGTTTTTGACTGATCCTAGAGCTAACTTAAATACAGGCTTAGGTTTCAGGTGAGCCAGGAGTTTGCAACTGAGGGCAGGGTTAGGTAAGAACAAGGGTCAGACAGTTTAACAGGAGTTCCATTGTGCTGTGTGGACAGGAAAAACAAGTTTGGAGTAGAAAATGTTAAGGAATAATGACATCCACATAAATTTAAATAAACCTTGGAATAATGAGGGCAAAATGAATTATATTCCACTTTTCTAAGCCTTGATCTATTTTATTATACTTCTACTCTATATTTGTTATAAGAGCAAGCAACTTTATCTGAGATACTAAAATTTCATATTGAACCATAAAAAGAGAAGAAATCTTCATTGCCTGTGAAGATATATTGTTGCTGGGAAATAAGCAATTTACAGATATTTGACAGTCAGCATGTATGAGATAAACGCATGTTTTTATGAGACCATTTCACAATTCTGCTTCTTCTGGTGAAGAACACGTGACTTTTCATTCCTTTCCTCCTTGTGCTGCAGATGAGACTTGAAGTTTCCTACTTCTCCTCCAAGAAAACAGAAAACAGTAGAAGAAGTTCTGGCAGGATTAAGAGCTGCAGGTGGAAGCAATCTATTGCAGACAGTGATGGATCAAAAAAATAATGCAAATAAGGGTGAAAAACAGCACCAGAATGGGTGCAGAAGGAGAAAAGATTTACAGAAGTCTGAGGATACCAAGAGTGAGAATGTAGACACAATACCTTTCAGTCCCCAAATTATTTTTTGTTTATTTGAAATCAGATATATGGTATTCACTCATTTTATGATAACGATAAGTTTTTGACATAATTGAGCCTAACTCACTTTTCAGTGTACTTGACTGAAAGTATGAGAGGTGAGTAATAATCGTAGTCTCCCTGAACTTGAGTGAGTCCTGTGAAATGATCAGCTACTTACTGGTTTACTATGTTTGTTCATATGAACTTCAAATATGCTTGCATTTCTCAGACTTGTAATATCTATTCTATTAATGTTTTTGTACATAATGTTGCTGAAAGTACTTTACATATGATACTTCTTCAAGTTCACACACACAAACTATTTTTCTTCAAAGCAAGTTGTGTTTTTTTTGTTTGTTAGTTTGTTTTTTTGATAAGTCAGTAGGAGAAAGCTAGAAAAGAAGTTGAAGGAAACATTTGGGTGGAAAGATGGTGAAATCAGTATCAGATGGGTGGCTGTTAGGGTATCATTTTCTTTATTTCTCTTGAGGTTTGCAGATTCATTCATGTTATTTGCTCTTGTGTCAACAGTCACACATTTCTTAGTTTCAAATAGCACTAATGGGAAATTTTGATTTTGAATGCATATTGATAGAGAGCCTTGAATTGCATTTAATTTAAGGACAGAGCAAAATGATTGAGAGAAAAAGAATACTCCTTATCCCAGAGATTTTCAGATGAACTAAACCAGATTTGAAAATCATATGGTCCTCTGTAATGTGTCTATTCAAGCAAAAATACACTACCAAAAATTACTCTTTGTTCCAAAGTCTAAGAAATGTGTGCTGCTTTTTGTATTCTGTGCCTGTCACAGACCATTTCCTGATGTAAACATCCTTTTTCTTTTTTTTTTATTTTTTCTTCCTCGATAGTGAGTTTGGTCAGTGTGCACTGCTGGCAATTAAAACCTGAAATCACTGTATCACTCAGTCTCAGTGACACGTAAATCTTCATATTCTTTTGACACCTCTTCTGGTTTGATTATTTCCACACATCTTGAACTTGAAATTCAGAGCAGAAAATGCACAACTCACTAACAAGCACAAATATCTTGAAGCTATTGGCAAATTCTTATTCACTACCGAGATGACATATGGATGTTTTAGATCAGATATACCTTTCACTTGCTTCCATTGAAATTGCACTGTCACTGTTTGACATATATACCAGTTACATTCAAAACACAGAAAATTGAAAGAGATTTGTTGAATAATGGCAGGAATATAATTCATATTTGATTTTTCAAACTGGATTTCACTTTTTAGGCTAATTAACATAGGTCAAAGAATTCCTTAACAAGAGAGGCAGAGAACCACGTTTTCAGTTTCTATAAGTTTAGATGACTTTTAAGTAGCATAAAACCATATAGGTTTTTTCATCTAATCTCGTTTTAGTGGCAGCTCTGCTGAAATTATCTGGGGAAAAAAAAAAAAAAAAAAAAAAGAACTATGCCATAAGATATAGTAAACTGGAATAAATTATTTATTTTTACTTGATCACAGGCTCTTTATATGAGAATAATTGAGTTGGACAAGAAATTAGTCCCCTGAAAATATGAAAGATTTTAAATTGAAAAGTTCTAAATAACAGGACCAAAGTTTTTTTCTCTCTTTCATACATAGAGCACTTTTGTCTTTGGAAACAAAATGTGGTGTGAACTTTAGATCAGGCTGCAGATTTCTTTGGAGACAAACATCCTTCTGTAGACAGAGCACTCTTCCTTGCTCCTGTTAAGTCTGAGAATCTTGGAGAGCTGCTGTGCTGGAAGACAACATCTGTGTATTACAGCATTTCTTGAGGCTTGTGTATTGACCTGAGATTCCATATCCATCCTCTCTTCCAGCTGGTCTGTAGGTTAGGCGCACACACTGTGGTACAGTCAACATTTCATCTGATTCAACATTTCAGCTGTGTGGTGAGTACTCCACACCACTAATCCTGCGACAAACAGAAAATAGGAGAAACGGAGCAGTAATCCATTCTTTTGTTTAGTTTTGCTCTTCCCTGTTCCACTCACTTGATGAATCTTCTGCTCTTGTTCCCATTTTCTCTTCTCTGCTTGGACTGCACAGTAAAAGAAGTGAATAAAGTCAAGGTTGAATTTAGTCTGCTGAGGCCTTCACCTAGTCATGTCCAGCATCACACTAAAGCATTTGACCTGCTGTCTGTGCGCTGATTGCTACGTTTGGATCTTGGATGAATTAGTAATGCATTAAGAGGTTGGCTCATACAAATAACTGTGGAAATGAACAATAAATGGAACAAGCCCAGGGAAATCAATATGTGTACACGACTGTATCGTACAGTGCTGAGCTCTGATATTTCTCATCTGTCTATGTCCATTGTTAACTGAACTACCAAATGTACTGCATGGCCATATGTAAGGCTGTAACTTTACTGTAATGTAGCAAAAGACATTTTTAGATGGAGCTCACAACAAAAACAGAAATCTCTTCACGTTGTTTCAAATTCCCTTATTTAATTTTTAATTTTAACCTTCAAGTATCATTATTTTTATCCTAAATTATTCTTTGCTTTGTTTTAAAAATAACTTTGTATATGGGTAATTTTTATATGTTTTTAGGATTAGACTTTGTCAGGAAATGATTTTTCTCACTCCAAAATGCCTTACTAATTCTAAACCATTCTATGTTATATCATGATAAACTGAGCCTCTTAGCAGCCTCTCCGCAAACAAACAAAAAAAAAAAAAAAAAAAAGAGAGAGAGATAAAGAAGCTGGTCTCAACCAACTCTACTGGTGATAGAATTGTAACCTAACTGCAGAGTGAAAGTTTACAAAGATGTCAAGACTTACGGAAGTGAAAGCAAGAGTGATGGATTGTAGAGCCTGATGGAAGAAGATTCTAAAAGCTGTTTATTCTTATTATATGACTACTTCCACGCTCTGCTTTGCCTCATGACTTCTTAGAACAGTCAGGTGATTAGGGCACTAACCCCTGGTGTTGAAGCCCAAAATTCAATGAATACTTAATACAATTTATACAAAATAGAGCTGCTCTAATAGTTGAGATTGAAAATGTTCCATCAAGAGTAATAGATAGCCTTGAGGGCTTACTGGGGAAAGGTTGAAGCTGAAATCTTTGTTCTTACTTGAAGGGAGCAGATCCTGAACTTTGGTCTCTCATCTCCAAAAGACAGTTCTACATTCTTGATTACTCTGATATGCATAGTATAGTCATCTTGAACAAGTCTACATTTGCTACAACAGATATATTCTCTCCTATACATTACTTTGACATCATTGAATTAATATTGCTCTGGTTAAATTTTATGTGTGGAGAACTTGAGCACGTTAAATAGGAAAAGTATATGGGATGGAGGATATGGTGCCACAAGGTAACTGCAGGGGAGAATCCATATTCTCCTGAGTTTTTCATCTTCTCTACACATCACGGATGCAGCTGCCCTGTTAACCATAAAATTGCAGAACCGTAGATTATTCCGAGTTAAAAGGAGCCCATAAGGATCATCATGTCCAACCACTGATCAGCAAGGTAAATTGACAATTCTTCTCTTCAATTTTTCTGTAAAGATGTACTACTTTTTTACAACTCTTCTTTATATCTGCTCTAACTTGTCTCTAACTTAGCCAATTTTCTCTTCCCTCCATGAAAAGTGATCCATTTTTACTTCTCATTTTTGTACTTCTTGCTTTGTCTGCGATGTGACGCCATTTTCAAGATGCGTGTCTTTACGCTTCATGTGTATGTCAGGAATTTTCCTGTCTTCCAGAGGAATTTCTGTTGTCGTTTGTCTACACAGCTAGTGAGACTTTAAAATTTGTCTTTTTGCTCCCAATGATAACGAGGGCAAGAAAGGATGAAAGGGGATCACAATAAAGTGCCTACAGGCAAAGGATTTGACATTCAAAGGTTTACTTTAACACTGTTTTAGCATGTAGATGACGCTTATTCTGACTTCATGACATGACATTTCTACCATCCTGAAATGGTAGTCCTTGAGGCTCCTTGTTTTATATGAAACTCTGTAGAAAAATTTAAAAGCACTCTAATAGCTTGAAAGTGAATATTTTCTGGAAGCATTAACTCTATCTAGCATGTACTTTAGGTACATTTCTCTTGCTACTATTAAAGTGCAGAAATAGATATCTCATGGATGTACCAGAAAACATTGCGGGAGCATCTTTGTATCTTTTAGCAGCTCAAATAATTTTGTTATTAATGCTGAAAATGTTGTCACTTTTGCCATGAAATTTCATGTGGCTCATGTTTTTGCCGTGATTGACAAATGATTCTTGCCTGGAGCCAGCTGTTTGCTTACTGTGCTCTATGGAAAAAGTATTTGAGAAAGGCCTTGGCTATCACATTTTCATGTGATGTGCATTCTCATATACATGTGCATATTATGCAAAGAACAGAAGAGCTCACAGCAGCCCCAAAACGGCATCTGTTCTTTATAGTGAGATAAAGAAGCTGCAGAAGGTTTGTGGAAACTTGCTGATGCTTGTTGTCACTTAGCAGGAAGTGTTTAGGAGTTTGTGAAGAACAAAATTACAATTTGTCAAATGTTGCAAACCTCAGAGTGATCGCACACTATTTGATTTTACTGCTGCTATAAATAGGATTTCACTTTATGGGATTACAAAATGACCAACTTTCAGCAAATTATTTGAGTTTTAACCATTCTTCTCCTTCATAATTTTTTTAGAATCTAAAGGGCAATGTTACCATCCCTTAGTAACCCATAGTATTCTACTGCCTGCCCACATTAACAAGTGCAGTCCAGTCATTATCTAGCCTTCTGCAGAGCAACATAACAAACTTTACAGTACAATTAGCAATTTACACATATGGTGGCAATGCCTTCTATCATAGTTGGTATTATCTTATAGCTGTCCCTGAAATACTGACAAAGGATAAATATCAAGAAGCAAAACTAGAATAAAGACATTTTGGATGATGAGTCATTTATCTCTCGCAAGTCTTCTTTATTTTTGGTCTAGCATAATCTATGAAGATCTATGTGTATAATCCTTACCTGTGACTCTTTAGAATAAGGAAGTATTCCTGTTATCTTTATGGCTGCCAATGGGAAATGTCAAGGAAAAGTTCTTTCAAAGCTGGCAGTACTTCTGACTTTGAGTAAAACATCACATATCTTCAAGTATGTTTAGGAAGGAATTTCTGCAAGTAAAGGGTGAACGGATCATAATACATTTATGGTAAATTGAGAATTCAGTTTCACTTTCAAGCAAATCCTGCTAAATGGAATTTTCATTGTGTTTCTTCCCAAGCAGAAAACTAGTGTTTATTTTCTATAGCAATATAAAACTAAATTCATTGAGATATATGAATAAGTAGGAGGTGAATACCTTTCAGAACAGAACATGTAGAAAACAATTTTTTCAGGACTAAACTCGTTGGTAAAGATGACAGCAGTATTTAAGAGTTGTCATCAAGATTTATAAGCAAGAAAGAAAGACAGTGCTCTATTCTACATCTGAACAAAATATTCTGTTTCAGGAATACCATTACCTCTGACATTAATTGAACTGGGAGAAGAGCCAATAAACAGACATCAGATGTTGTGGCAAAAAGGCTATTGTAGTGTGGACACAAGACATTTCTCACAGATCTTCCAAGGAGCTCTGTCTTTCCCTGTGTGCCTTCTTGAATGACAAAGTACCAACCTTGAAATTTCAGATGTTACTGCTGGAGTGTGAGCTCTGAGAGGCAGGTTGTAGCTCTCCCAACAACTGTCTGAGATTCTGCAAATGGAAGCAGATAGCACTGAGGCATGAAACCCGCAGTGTGCCTTTCACTAGGCTGCACTAATGGGAAGGCAGAAATCTTCTAAGTGCTTCTTTTAAAGCCACCTTTTTGTACACTTAGTCATTTGCCAGGGTCCATAACAGCAAGATGTACTTGTTTTTCTTTACTATCAAAATTAATGGGCTGGATGGAAGTGAAAACTATCATTACATTACTAACCAGCTGAGTGTGTCTTAAATAGAGCTTTCACTAGAAATGGAATAAAGGAAACCAAAAGTTTCCTTTGCCTGAGGTGTGGAAAACAAAACAAAATGAATGTTTAGAGAAGCTCTCGTTTCCTCATCATCTTCTCAGGAGTCTTCAGCTAATTCTGTTTTGTGAAGTCACTTTGTATAAGGTATAAAAATTAGGCACCTCTTACCGCCTTCTAGAAGTGGAAAGTGAGTAAGAAAGACATCACTTTTGTTGCTTTCTGAGTCTAGAACTGTGTGAAATCATTCAGTTTACAGAGCAACTCTGAAGTGGTTGTGTAGAAATCTTTATGAAAAACTATGCAAATTCTCAGGAAAATAAGCAGTGACTGAGGAAGAGGTTAGAACGGGAAGGATAATTCACAAATATCTGCAGTTCTGTATTTTCTCTTTCTCCCCATGAACTGCATGAACTCATAGAAATGGCAAAAGAGACTGCAGTTAGTAAGGACAGACAGTGGCACAGCAAAGACTTATATGAAAAAGACACAAAAAGAACTGACAAAAATATTTAAGCTTTAGGCTAATTGTATAGAAGGTACACTGAAATCCAACCATGTCAGTTTTCTCCTGATGTCTGTCAGTTTCCAAGTGAAGTACAGTGTTTAAGTGTACTTCTGCACGGCCTCTGCTCTGCATCTTGATGATGTTGAGTTGGTCTTCATGGACTGTGCCTCTACTGTAATGGATTTCCCTGCCACTAATAAAGAACGCTTTATTTAGCCTCACATTAATTGTTCCACTGTCAGTTTCTCAATGAATTTCTCAGTTTTGTCCATGAATAACAGCCAGAGATACTTACAGGTTCTGGTACCACCAGTCTTTCAAATCTCACTTTCTTTGTAGAAATGTGCCATACTAACTCCCCATTGATGTTACACCAATCATTTATTTTTAAATATCTTTGATTTTCAACAATGATAGAGTGGTTTCTCTTATCTTCCAGTATATTTTTCTTGCTAGTGGACTAGAGGATTTTAATTATCTTAAACCTTTTAAAATTATTTTTACATTTACCTTTTAAAATTATTTTTATTTTTATTATGTTTATTCCATAACGTAATTTGCTAACCAAAGATTGCTAGATTTAGAAATGTTCAGTAGAACATTCTTTTTAAGTGCAAAAATTATTTATTTTATGTATATTATATTCTCTAAACTTTTAGGTTTAAGCTCATTCTATAACTTATTATTTGGTAGCAGCACATACCTTCTCCCAGGAAACTGGCATTTATAACCATAGTAGAAGCAGACGTATGGTTAAAAATTTCAAGTGTTTACTGAAAAAAGATCTTGCCTCTAGGCAAGGATATATGTCATCAAGTTTGAAAAGTGTGGTGCATGGGAAAGAAAATGAAGGCTACTGAGTGCCCAGACCTAAGTCACGTCAACATAAACCATGTCTGTCTAAATCCTGACTGGGCAATACTCCCTCAAGCCAATATAAACCATTTTAATGTTGTTGTAAACTTGTCCTTTGGCAATGAGCTAAACCAGGATGAGACGAATCACGGGAGTAAAGGAATTGAGGCAAAAAGTGATCAAAGCTTGTAAGAGAGCAGGGATATTTACACTTTATGATTCATTTTTCTTCCAACATGTACTTCTTGAACTCTTCCTGAAATTCAGAGACCATCAAAACTTTCTTTACAATTGAGAGTGTGCCGTGAGAGCTAGTCCAAAGTTTATACTTCACTCCAGGAAATTAAAAAATATCAGAATAATGTCTGCATTTTCTTTTCTTCACAACACTGGAAGGTGATTTACTTGAAGAGGAGCAGTGTAACATAATTGTACCAATAATATAAGGGTTATGGCACAGAAAGTGCACACAAATTGATTTTACTTATTTCTGATCTGTCTACTTAATAACAGAAGTACCAACAGTAGCTGTTCAGAAACTAATGAGAAATAAGACACATGCTATTCATACCTTGTATTTTGAAGATGCTATCAGCTCATTAGTTTTCTTTAGTGTGTTAGTTCCAGTAACAGCATGTGGTTACACTTCAGGCAAGTAAATGCAAGTTTTATGTCTGTTTCTAAAAACCAAATGCACAAGTATGTTATATGAACTGTACACAGATATATATAGAATCCATCTCTGAAACAACAGAAGTGAAGATTACCAGCGCATTTTTTTCACAGTATGCTTAACTGTTCAGAGAATGTGTTACCTGAAGAAATGAATCTCTTAGAAATGAACAGACTTTATCAACCTTTGCTTTAGAGTTTACTTATGCATATGTATTTTCTTTAGAGCTGAAGACCGATTCACAGTGTTTTGATGCATAAGCAAAGATTACTCTTCAAAACTGTAGCTTGGTGATCTTAAAATCAACTTTCTTATCAGTAAAGATTATTTCCAACTCGTATTTCCAGCTTCAGCATTCCAGTTGTCAAAGGTTAGTGAAGTATTTTTATTAGAAGAAAAGTGCATAGCTTTTATTGTTCTGGTCAAGAATTACTACAATGAATTGCATAGGCTTTCCAGGAAGAAAATTGGCTTACTTATTCAATATATATTTTTTTAATATTTATAATAACTGAAAATAGAAGATTTGCATGGAAATAAAGAAGTTGCAGAATGGGAATCATCCTTGTTCACACTGTGTTATGTATATAAAATAAAAGTTTTGTCAGTTAATAATTGTATTTTTAATAAGCATTCTAATTTAAAAACTGTGAAGATGCTATTAGAATGAGTGCTGTCTGTTAACTTGTCATAAACGACGCTATTTTGTCTTGTAGATTCACTTATAAAATACAAATAATTAATATTAGAACAATATTGAAACAAATAATTGCATGGTTCAGAAATGTATAACAGCACAATGACAAATGTTATACTCTTATTAAAAAAAAAAAAAAAGGATTAGCAAAAAAAGTGACTTTTTTGCTTAAAATAAGTTAGAAGTATGTGTGCATTTAATGTTTTGTCTGGTACATGTGCAATACTTTTCCAATATAGTATTCTATTATTAATTCTTTAGTCTGATCCTTTCTCGAGTTGTTGGTGATTCAAGAACCACTGTTACCTTTATTTCTCAAATCTGAATTTGCTTACTTTCAGACAGACGAAGAAATGTAGAGCCTCTGCACCTTTCGGTGGCACCTTTGAGGAGTAGGCTGTGTGCCTGCTAGTCAGGCTGCAAGAATACAATTATTAATGGATAGCCAAGACAGACAGTGAACACTCTTTATTGAAATCTCCCTTTCTTGGAATTATATAAGAGGTGGTGATTATGATTGCAATGATTACAAGGAAGAAGGATGTAGAAGGATGTCCTCAAGTCCCGTAGATGACTTTTGTTAAGGCGGTAAGACTTAATTTGTAGAATCGTAGAATATCCTGAGTTGGAAGGGACCCATAAGAATCATTGAGTCCAACTTCTGGCTCCACACAGGGCCACTCAAAAATCATACCATATGTCTGAGAGCACTGTCTGAATGCTAGTTGAGCTCTGGAAGCTTGGGGCTATTACTGCTGTCTTGGAAAGCCTGTTCCAATGCCTGACCGCTCTCTGGTCAAGAATCTTTTTCCGATATGCTACAGTTTCATGTCCTTCCCTTGGGGTCTGTGGCTGGACATCAGAGAGAGGAGATTAGCTCCTACTCCCTGTTTCCCTTGTGATGAAGTTATAGGTCGTGATGAGACCTCCCCTCAGCCTTCTCTGCTCTGGGCTGAACAAATCAATGGACTTCAGCTGCCCCTCATTTGTCTTGTCTTCTAGACCCTTCACCATCTTTCTAGCCCTCCTCTGGACTGTTACTAATAGCTGTATGTCCTTACTGTACTGTGGCACCCAAAACTGCACAGTACTCAAGGTGAGGCCCCACCAGTGCAGTGAAGAGTGGGAAAATCACTTCCCTTGACTATATGGCAGTGCTGTGCTTGATGAACCCCAGAGTGCAGTTGGCCTTCCTTTCTGTATGGGTACATTCTTCACTCATGTTCAACTTACTGCTGGCCAAGATCCCTAGATCTGATTCACTGTGGATCCTCTCAAGCACCTCTTTCACTAGTCTGAATACATAATGTCATGGTTTTGTGATTTCTAGTTTTTGGTATTCCACATCATAACATCATGTAGTGCACTGGGAGTTTAAGTGTTAATGCTCAAGTTCTGGGTACCTATCCAGAAGATAAGAAGAACTTCATTCCCCAGGGGGCTTTGCAGTCAGAGAGGAGATATAACTCCTGGCAAAGTCACCTGATGGGCTCTTCTTCATCCGCTCTTCTTCATCCGCTCTTTTTCGTTTCCCTGCTGCTCAACTGGACTGCGGATTTCACCTAGCATTATGGTGAGGGCTATCCACCTTTCAGACATTCTCTCTCATTATATTTGATTTATTTGCTTCAATTCTAATTATATTGTATAATGGTGTGTTATCTTCCATTCCAATACTATATTTAGTAAATTAGTTTGTTTCTCCTCAGATCGTTGCCACTGTTTTTAATTATTTTGGTGTCCCCTGTTCCCTTTTTCTGGAGGCATGGATTTTCCGAAATCCCTCCAGACTGCTAGCCATGGAATTGGGCCGAACAAGCCCATAAACAGTTAACCAGGATTGCCTCTTGTAGTTGCAGAATCTGGAACTTGCTCTTGTTAAACTTCATGCAGTTGGTGATAGCCCAGTTTTCTAATTTGTCTAGCTCTCTTTGCAAGGCCTTTCCACCCCTGATGAACAGCTTCTTCCAATTTAGTATTGCCAGAAAACTTGCTCAAAATGCTTTTTAATCCCATATTCAAGTAATTTATGAAAACACTGAAGAGAACTTGCCATGAAATTGTGCCTTCAGGAACCCTGATGATGACTGGCTGCAAGCATGATGTAAACCCTTTTACTGTAAACCTTTGGGCCCAACCCAACAGCCAATTGCTGACTCAGTGCGTTATTTTTGTCTAGACTTGGGCTGGACACTTTTTCCAGAAGGATGCTCTGAGAAATAATATAAAAAGTTTCTCTGAAATCCAAAAAGATAACATCAACTTGACCAACATCAACCTTAGTCAACTAGAAAGCGACCTTCTCATAAGAAGAATTTAAGTTGAACTGCATTTTCTTTTCGTGCACCTGTGTTGGCTGAGAGCAATTGAGAGCAATGTCTGCATTCTCCTTCATGTATTTTTCAATAATTCACAGCATAATTTTCTTCATAATTTTATCAGGCACATAAGTGAGACTGACAGACCTATAATTACCAGGGTCTTCTTTTTTGTCCTTCTTGAAAATTGGATTGCCAGCTTTCAGTCAAGTAGAACCCTCCAAATTCCTGATGCTGTTGAAAAATAATGGAGAGAAGTCTTGTAATGACATTGGCCAGCTGTGTTAGTACCCTGGAATGAATGCTATTGGGTGCCTGGGACTTACATGCATCCTGATGGAGCAGCAAACCCTGGACAAATTCAGAATTGGCTGGGATTTGATCATTATTGCAGTCACGATCTTCCAATTCAGGTCAAGAAACCCAAGAGGCCATCATCAGTGTTGAAGACAGAGGCAAACAAGGCATTTTGTTTTTGCTTTGTCTGGGATCTCAGTGCCTTTAAAAACATTGTACACGGGAATCTTGTTAAATGAAATCTACTGTCTCCATATCCAGAGTTGAGGTTTTGGCAGCAGTATTCCTCGTATTACCAAATATTTAAAACTGAACTACTCCATGGTTGCTATGGCCAAGACAGCCTCCAATTGCCACTTCCGTCACAAGACCTGCTCTGTTCACAAGCAACAGATCTGGGAGAGCAAGTTTTCTCTTCTGCTCACTTCCTACCTGTATTAGGGAATATTTTTAGGAAGATTAGGAATAGAATATGTATTGTTGAGAGTGGAGATAGATGTCTTGCCAAGAGTAGCTTCAGAAAATGCTGAAAGTTCAGACAAGGCAGAAGACAAAAACTGAAAGTAAAGAGAATCTAATGCTTTTCACCAAAAACAACAACAAAAATAACAACAAAACAGGTTAATCTAATTTTATCATTGACTATGAAAGCAGTATGCTTAAGGAAAATATTCCTCATTATTCTTTCAGTTTTACAGGAATTATTTATAAGATTTTGGACTATGGCTGTCCTTTCTCCAGCTTCTCCAGATGTGCAAACCACATTAACCTTGGTTCTGCTGTGGACAGAAGGCAGGACAGTTGTCTAAACTTTTAATTTCATCAAGGAGTAGCAATGTTAGGCACTGTTTTAGGCCAAGTGTCTGATAGCATTTCCTATGGAATTTAAACCTGGCCTATAAAGCACTCCACAGCAGGTTGATATACAAGCTGCCTCCAAAGCAGTCATTACTATCTATCATGTCAGTGATCTGCTGATAATGGGGGTGTATCACTTATATCTATAATGGATCTGAAAGAAACAGGTCTATGGAAATTGCTCAGAGTCTGGAAAATAGAAGAGAATTAGTAGGAGTGTCTTTATGTTTCCTGAGATCCTTGGGGGCCATTATAGTACAGAAAAAGTATTAACAGGCTTGGGAAAGCCTGCTATAATCGCCTTCATTAATCAAAGGGAAATCAAACATGCCAAATCTGAATGCTGCATCGTCTAGACAATGGTAGGAGCAATTCAGGCTGTTTTCTGACAATTACTGAAGGATGGCTGACTACAGAAAGGCCATTTCAAGAGCCCTGTGAGCGTGGATGGTAGTTTTCCAGTTGGATTTTCTATTGGTCTTTGCATTCGCTTTTCTTTTTTTTTTTTTTCTTTTTTTCTTTTTTTCTTTTTTTTTCACGTATCAGCCATTTGGTCTTCATGTGCTTTCTATACATATATGAGAGTTTTGAATAACATGGGTGAGCTGAGGACAGAAAATCGAATCTTAACTCTGAGTTTCCTGGCGGCTCTTAAAGCACTAGTGTTGTTCTAACATCCTTTCTAATTTCATGAGCATACAACCATAGACATAAATATAAATATGTCTGTCTTCGATAAATTAAAATCCTAACAGGTGTGTGAATCCTTGCCAAGATAGCTACAAGCCGGTCAGTGAATACTGCTTGCACTTGGAAGTCGTACATTAGAGAACACTCGACTGCTTCGCTGCTTTATAAATAGCTGGATTTGGCATTTCTGCAATCATCTGCTAAGGGTAAAGAAGTAATAGATGGATAAAAGTACATGAAGATCATGTTTCAGAATCCCGCAAATGAAATGGAATAACTCCACACCACATTCACTACTTTCATTAGCTTTCCTTATCTTTTTAGTTTCAATAGGAGCAGAAGAGAGAGAAGGTGTTCTTGTACTGTGGGTACAATTCCTAGACCACAGAGACCCCAGATCAGTTTCCTTTCTTGCCATAGACTTCCTGTGTGACCTTGGTGATTTTTTTTCACTCTGGTTGGCATCCAAAAAAGCACTTAGGAACCTAAAGTGTAACTGAAGCTTAATTTATGTTTCTTTGTTCAGAGGAGTGCTCCATGAAAATTCAGCCCACTTAGGTGCATGGGAAGACATGGATGTCATGGCTTTGGCTAGAAAAAAAGACAGACAAGGATAATTTAAAATGTGTTTCAGAGACACTGTACATAGCTAAACTGAGTACAGAGGTAGACTTATCAGGAGTCTATCTGGAAATGACAAATCAGATATAACTCTAAAGGTCCTTGTTTGTTTAGTATCCTCTGAGTACCTGACACTGTGCAAAGAGTGTTGAGTTCACTGACATGCATCAGTTTTGGCAACTTATATGTATATATTGGAATGCAAAATTACAACCATCTACTCCTTGCATACCTTTCAAATGGACATAATGCTCTGAGGTGGAAGGAAATGGCATTTAGGCTCTTTGTAGGATGTGGCACTAAAAATATACTACTTTTTTACTACAGACTCTTACCCTAAGAGAAGGTAAGTGCTATTTCTACTGTGAGAGATGTGCTGCTGAGCAGGAAGGAGAATTGAGATTCACAGGAGGAGAAATCACATGAATGTCAAGACATGACAGCAGGGCTTGCTCTTGGTTTTGCTTTCTGCTTCCACAGAAAATGTTCATATATTCTATACAACAACTGCAGTGCTATTTGGGGAAACTGTATCTGAAGCAAGATGCTGGCATGTTTTGTGGTCTGGGCAATATGTCAGTTTCAGGTGGGCAACAAGAACGTATTAGAGACCATTCCTGATATGACGTAGAGACGGTATAACGTCTGAATGAACAGTTCTTTGCTAGGCATGATCTTCTGGGCTAAGTTGATGTGCACTGCTCAGTCATGGCTCTTGTTGGGTCTAGTCTACTTCTGGATGTACTTCTGTGCAACCTCTCTGAGGAAATCTTCATGAAGTGTCCTTTTCTGAGCTCATGTCTTGGCTACATTCTTTACTCTTTTACGTACTTCAGCTTTTCCCACTCAGCACCACACTCTTAATTTTCTATGCTCTAGCCAAACATCTTTTTATCTGCTCTCTGCTCTTATGGGTCATCTTGCACAGTATCTTCTAAGAAGGCACTTCCTCCTCTCTTTCCACTCAGATAGTCCAGTGAATAAGAAATTCTAAAAAGTGTGAGATATGGATTAGAATTCTTCAGATTTAGGAGAATTTGAAATCTAGACATTTCTTTTTCTAGGCAGATGGACTCTAACTTATTTCCTAACATCCTTTTGTGTCCTTCGTTATTTTCATAAAAATTTATTTCTGTATCTCAGTATTTGCATTGCGTGTCACAGTCTAGTCCCAGCTTTGCATCTCTGAATAGTATCCCTGTTGAGGTGCTAAACTCAACAAAACAAAAAGTCTAAACAAAAGTCTTTAGGTAGGGCAGAGGTAAGCTTTGAGAAACCCTTCAGACTTGATGTTTCTTGTTGACTGCTGTGAATACTGTTCTAAAAACTGGATCTTTTATTCATTATTTTGAGAGTTAATTTGGGAATTAAGTGTTGGGAATTGGTGCCAAGTTTTGATTATGTCCTCCTTTTTCTGAAATTTTGATCTGTAAAATGGAGAATGGGATGTCTTGCACTATTTCCTTACCATAACTGCATTAAATTGGGACAGTACCATTTAAGCTCTGTTTGCAGTTTGGGTATGATAATAACAAGGCCCATATAAGCAGGAAGGATAATAATAAGCTTAATTTAGTACTCTAAATAAAAGATTAATTAATTTAGCTCTTTAAAATAAAAGACTTTTCTTTCTCTTTCCATGTATGTATTGATCTAATGTGGAATCACGAGAAATCAAGGTTTTGTGTACAGGAAAGTCCCTGCTTACAGTATCAGCCTTCCAAATAATTTCAGAATGATGAGCTGATCTGAATATTTTTTTTTAAAGTTCTTCTTTCTGACATTTTCTAATGTTCTTGTCTCCCTTTTAATGTTGTGGTTTTTACTACTGAACAGTGCATCCTATTACAAATGTTTACTTTGGAGTCATTGCACTTATGCACAGACGCTTGTGTTAAAATGAAACTAATGTAAAGTACCTGCAGAAGTATGGAGTGGTCTGAGGATGAACTTCACCACTTGGGTGCTTGTAAAGCTTTCTGGCCCCTTTTGCAGATTGGCTTGAACACCAGTTTGCTGTAGTAGCACTTACGGGAAGCTTACAAAGTGTATTTGGCTATCTCTGCATGATGTTTAGCCACTGTGGTTGGAGTATCACATACCATTTGATGTGGGTCCATTGTTAAGAGGGCTTTTGGGTGGTCCTTTCCATACCAAGAGTACACAAACAAAAAAATGCTTTTTCTTTCTTTCTTCCTTTTTATCTTTTTTTTTTTTTTTTTTTCTTGGTTCTCCTACAAAAAGTAACAAAAAGAGATCTTTGGCTAAAGAACCTAATTCTAGAAAGAACCAAAATATATGACTTATTTTAAAAACAGATTTGCTCATGATAGCATAACTTATAAACCTAGATGAAATTTGAAATTAGACTGGACTGGACGAAAGACCAGGAAACATTCCTTCAAGAATAAGCATGCACTGTCAGAAACAGGTGGTCAAATAAACATTTTCCATTTGTGATATCCGTGAATCTCTATTCTAATACACAAATCTTAAATATAAGTATTTCAGAATAACTTGGCAGATGTATGGCCTAACTGAACAACATCTCATTATAAATATCAGTGGATTAAGGTGATTTCAAGATGAAATAACTTGAAAGAACAGAAAATAATTTCCCTACATATTGTTTTCTAACTAAAAAATTATGAACTTTGTTCAGGACATCAAATGTTATTACTCTTAGAGGAATTTTGGAGTGAAAATTGGTAAACGTGAAGTATTCTTTCCATTCATCTTTATTTTCCAGCAGTGTATTCCGCACTTGAAAAGGCAGACACAGAATTTACATCTGTTCTTGGTAGATCATTTATTTTGATTTGTGTTAAAATACCCTTGAAATACTGTATCAATTGCAGAAACTGTACGTCTTATCATGTTGAGCACCTGATGTCTCTATAATGTTACAGAAAATATTAGAACAGTGATTCAGCAAAATTATTACTGCATTGCTCTGTGCATTAATTCCCATTTATATTAATGACGGGGAAAGGTGGCATGTCTGGAATGCATCTCACCTACATGCAAACAAATGCAGAACAGATATCTTCAACAGCATAAATTGTTTATAGCTCTTCTTTCTCAAAAGAAAGAGATACACATTTGCATGACCTGAACCATGTGACCTACTTGAGGGATCCCCCCTAGCAGATAATGAATTCATTATCTCTCTAAAAATTCTTGTTTTTATCAGCGGAGGCCATAAAAGCCACAAAAGTGGAGGCCATAAAAGCGGTTTAGGTCACTATTCAGATACATAAAATTAGATAACATGGGAGTGCTATGCTCCAAACCTTGTGCAAGATACTACAGTTCATGTATTTATGCAGCCAAGAGGTTTTATGTACACCATATCCTCTAAAGGAAGTAGAAAGCCTGACTGGTGAGGGCACGTGCCATAATGATACCACAAACAGAAAACAGTGCCTTAAATGCAGAGATTCTAGCGTGGTGATCTCAGCTTATATTAGAAATATAATAGAGAGATTAACCCCAGTTTTGGAATAAAGATTCGGAGTAGATCTTCAACTGGTGTGAACCATGATAAGGCTCCATTTGAAAGCACTGGAGTGATGCTACTTACCTTGGCTGAGGGTCTGTTCCATCTGTTGTTGTTTAACTGTAGATAGAATGACATCTCTTTGTTTGACAGCTACCAGAGAGTTAATCATAGCAGGCATATCTCTCTCTGGAGATGGATCTGTGCCTGGGTTATCAGTATTCAGATATATCATCAGATTAACTTTGAGTTTGGAAGCTTAGAGTTTTATACTCTGTTTTTTGGTTGTTTTTTGGGTTTGTTTTTTTTTTCCTTTTTCTTTTTTTTTTTTTTTTTCCAGTACTGTACAACTTGGGATTTTTTTTTTTTCCTAAAAGTTTTAAAATAGATTAATCTGTTTTGTAGCTAATTTCATCCTTGAACTCTGATTCCTGCTTTCAACAATTCACATTTAAAACAAAGTGAATCATTAGCCTGATCTCAGCTGTGTTGAGATGTGTTACTTTTTTTAGCAGTGATTGCAATTATTTCTGTTGTGTGGTCACAATGGTTGTGTCCTGTGCTCCAAGTTATTGATCCAATTGGACCACATTTCCTCTGTCAGTTTTCAAAATGGTTATTCAGTTTTATATTCAGATATTCTACTGCCAGCAAAGCCTTTTCAAGGCTTCTGATATTTATTAAGTGATTCCAAAGTGCAACAGAATTGCAAATCATTTCTTTTTTTATTGCCTGCTCTCTATACCTGCAACAATTAAGGCTGTTATTCATGAAAGTATCCCACTTCCATTGGCAAAACTTTACTAACTGCAATCAGATGGCATTTCTCATTTTGCTTCTTGAGAAGCTCAAGGAAGTTTTCTGAGAACTTAAATGGGAGGTGTGGCATAGGCACCCTTCATTCCTTCTGAGATCCAAAGAAAAAAGCATTTTCAGAACTTTTCCCTTTTTTCATGCTATAAGAGCAACTTATGTCCTGTGTTCCTTCTCCAGCAATTCAGAAAGTGCACCAAGCACCCCACTGGAGTCCAGATATGGTGAGAGCAATGCCACTCAAAACAGTCACCAAGCCTTTTTCATCCCTTCAGGAAACTGCTGGAAAATAACACTAGATGTGATGCTTTGACTCATAGGCCTGAACAGTCCATGTATGGCAAAGCTCCTGCGTTTTCGGGACCCTTGTTTTCATGATACTGATGTCTCTCTTCACTGTGAATCCATCATAATCAAACAGTACAGGTTTGATGACAAGTACTATCAGCTAGGGAAGCAGAGACAGAGCTGAGATTTTCTTCTGTTCTTGCAGTATTTATTTTTAGTTGGCTTGGCACTTGAAAGCCAATTTCACAAAATATCTTGTGACAAAATATTAAGATACCGTACCGCAAGAGTAAGAACATAGGGATGCTGTCAGGGCAGGGCATGCAGGGATGCAACAAGGAAAGCTAGGACTCACTTGGAATTAAATCTGATAAGGAAGGTCAAGGACAGCAAGAAGAGCTTCTTTAAGTGTTTGAGTAGCATAAGGAAGACTAGAGAAAATGTGGGTCCACTGCTGAATGGGATTGGTGCTCTGTTAACAGAGGACACTGAAAAGGTAAAGCTAGTGAACATCTTTGCTTCAGTCTTTACTGCTAAGACTGGCTGTTAGAAATGTTAAACACTAGAAGTAAGAAAGAGTCTGGAGAAAGGAAGACTTCCATTTGGCTGAGGCGGATCTATGTGGTCAGACATCATCTTGGCAAACCTGACACATACTTCCATGAGCCCATATGGGATGCCACAGTGAGAGCTGAAGGAGCTGGCAGAAGTGATTGCTGAACCTCTCTATATCATCTTTAAAAAGCCATGGACAGCAGAAGAGGTACCTGGAGACTGAAAGCCAATGTCCCTTCAGTCTTCACACAGATAAAGAAGGAGGACTCAAGGTAATACAGGCCAGTCAGCCTCATCTACATCTTGGGTAGTTGATGGAATAGCTTATTCTGGACATCATCTCCAAGAAAGTGGGAGGCAAAAAGGTTATCAGGTTATCTTCTCTGGAGATATTTAAAACCTGATTGGAGGTTTTCCTGTTCAACCTATTCTAAGAAGCTTGCTTTAGAAGAGGGGTTGGACTAGGTGATCATCAGAAGTCCCTTCCAGTCCCTACAATTCTGTGACTGTGAATAATGTATATATCTTCCTTTTCCTTCTTTTTTTTTTTTTTCTTTTTCTTTTTTTATATTCCATAGAGCCATAGAATAGCAAAGTTGGAAAGGATCCACAGGGATCATTAAGTCCAAATTGTGACTCCACACAGAACCACCCAAAATCCAAACTCTATGTCTGAGAGCATTGTCCAGTTGTTGTGCAGTTTGGTTTTGATTGGTCAAGAAGAAATGAGGCCTTGTTCGTCCTGTCACTTTCATAAAGAGAAGGCATAAATTCTCTTTTTTGTGGGGTGGGGTTAGTTTTTGGGAGGGGCTTGGGGAATATGTAGAAATTTGGGGTCCTAAGGATGTAAGCTTTTCTCATCTGAGAATGCTTAAAAACTGAATATGTTTTTCTTCTTTGTGTTGTCATTTTGGTACAATTTTTGGCAGCTAAAGTAACCATATTTCTTCATATTTTGGACTGTCAGTCCCTGTTTTTGATTGATTGTAAAAACTGTGGAAATTTTAGGAGAATGGATCTAATCACTCCTTGAAACTTTTCAACTTTAGAGAAAAAAAGCCTTGATGAATTTCGAGTTAAAACATAAGAAAACTACAACATTTTAAATGATTTTTGTAAAAAGAAATATCTAAGCCTCTCAGACATGAAAGCATGAATGCAAAATAAGAAAGTAATTTATTGCTTGCAAACTGAGGGAGACGATAAAATACTATGTGGGAACTTCTCAGTCACGGCCTGAACCTCTGATTGATCACCTGAGGCAAGCAATAAGTCAGCCAGAGGAGCACAGGTGAATTGCCTTCACCTGTGCTGTCTCCTAGACCTACTTAAGAGCTGGTTACCACTGGAGAAGGATCTCTTCTGGAGATCTGCTCTGTTGGAGTTTTGTAAGTGAGCCCAGGATAGGGATAAGCTTTCTATCTATTCTCTTTTTGTTATCATAATCTGCTTTGCCAAACTCTCTTGTTCATTTTGTAATTATAACAGTCTTAATATTCACTGATTATACACTTGGCGAGCCAGGCAGGCCAAATATACTAAAACTTACATCGTGTCTTCTCTTTGGTATTTCTATAAATGGATCAAGGGGAGAAAATACTCCTCTAGAGAAAATGATTCCTGGGCAGATCTCAGGATTTGTGGGATCTCCCTATTATGAACTACTGGTTATCATTGAAAAATGGGGACCCTTACGCATTATGGGCAATATCTCCCCATATTGCATGGCTGATTACTTTCAGGGACTTAGCAAGGATGTGCTCATCACTAAAGAAAGACAACTGGCTGCCTCCACAGTGGCATGGCCACTATTAAATGCCTTAAATCATGCTGAAATAAGAAATAATATTTTAGAGAATGAAAGTAAACTTTTGAAAGACTGTATTGAAAAATTAGAGCAAGAACTTGGCATATTAACAGGGAAAAAACCAATTCTACATCTTCCAATAGGTCAAGTTTGTAACATTTCAATAAGCAATGACCAGACTTCTGAATCAACAGACTTTGTTGATCAGGAAAATAAAAAATCCAAATTAGATTCTGAATATCTGATTTTTGACAGATCCACTAGAGGTCTGTCCTGTTATAACTCAGAAAATAAAAAAAGTACAGGACAGACCGGCAGGGGTGCCGCCTAATCAGTGGTCCCCTGCCCAGACTCATGTGCACAGACTGGCCATACATGGCAACAGAATTAATGGATTTAGTACAGCAATTTCAGCAGAAGCCTAGAGAAAGTGTGCCAGCTTGGTTATTAAGACTGTGGGATTCTGGGGCAGAAAGTGTTTTAGTGAATGGCCTGGAAATAGCCAAGTTGGCCACCATGACTGTCCATCCTGCTCTCAGACAGAGGTTGTATGCAGGTAATCAATATTGTGATGAAAACCATTCTAATGGCGGCCTGCCATATGGTATGGCCGAATAAATCCAATATACCTTTACATACAGGGATGTGGTCCTTCATGGAGGACCTTCAAAATTATATCCGTGAACTGGGCATAAGGGAAGCTATCTATGAAGACACATTTGATGGCCTGATATGGTCAAATTTTCAGCATGGATGAGAGACTTAATTCTACAGCAAGTTTCCTCTCATCTGTATGGTACTTTAGTTTCCATATTAAATCCCCTTGTGGTCTCAGAAGCTGTAGTCCAACAGGCTGCCCAGTTAGTGGCTGACCTATAGTGGCAAAACAGAACACCTATGGACTAGGCACGACATTTGGACATTGGAAGAAGCAGAGGTCCTGCCGGTAGCTAAAACCAAAATGCCGGCTACTCGAGCTCCTCAACTGGGACCCATAAGGGTCTCCTAAAAACAAATGTTTGATGATTTAATTTGGGTTGGGGTCCAATTTGCTAAGATTGACCACCAGCCCAACCATGACCTTCTCCAGCTTTGGAGACAACTAAAGAACAATCAAAAATTCCAGAACTACCCTAAGAAATCAAGGGTAAGGGTTATAGAAAGAATACCAACGGTGACATGGAACCTAGAAGATGTCATTGTTCCTAATGGGAAAAAAAAAAGCTGCCTCAGGTGTCTCAGGCCACAATGCCTGAGCCACCAGAAGCAAAAGAATTGGCCATAGCACAATTCATGGTATGACAAGGGATGTTAGTCCCCCTAGGGTCTCCAGGTGGGACCAGAAGCCCTATGTAGAATTCATGATTTATTGGTCCCGAAAAAATATTCAGAGTTATGGCGTTAGTGGATACCAGAGCAGAGACATCAGTTATCTATGGAGATCTGAGGAAATTTGACGGGGACAGAGTGATGATTGGTGGTTTTGGGGGACAGACTATTCCTGTCACCAAACATGGTTAAAACTGGGGGTTGGACGTCTCCCACTCCGGGAGTATAAGGTGTCTATTGCCCCAGTCCAATAATACATCCTAGACATAGATATTCTATGGGGTCTGGCTCCCAGACAACCGTGAGAGAGCTCAGACTTCGACGGAGCTGTATCAGTTTTCGGGCGGTGCAGGCAATACTAAGAGGCCATGCGAAACATGGGCCTATTTGCCTGCTGAAACTGTGCCAGATTACTAATGTAAGACAGTATAGACTCCCGGGTGGGCAAGATGAAAT
This sequence comes from Tetrao urogallus, assembly GCF_951394365.1. Classification (NCBI taxonomy): domain Eukaryota; kingdom Metazoa; phylum Chordata; class Aves; order Galliformes; family Phasianidae; genus Tetrao; species Tetrao urogallus. Next base: position 15,638,639 of record NC_136816.1, on the reverse strand, counting down.
ATCGAGAATGGTGCAGGAATTTGAAAAAGTGGGCATAAGACCTGCACATAAGCCCCTATAACTCCCCCTTATGGCCAGTGTGAAAGTTGGATGGCACATGGAGAATGACAATGGGTTACAGAGAATTAAATAAGGTCATGCCACCTATTCATGCAGCCATACCCAATATTTCCTCCCTAATGGACACATTGAGTAGGGAGATAAAAACCTATCATTGTGTCCTAGATCTAGCAAATGCATTCTTCAGTATCCCAATTGCTGAGGAATTGCAAGATCAGTTTGCATTTATGTGGGGAGGCAGGAAGTGGACCTTTCAGGTCCTGCCACAGGGGTATGTGCATTCACCAACATTGTCATATGGTATTGTCATATCTAGTGGCACGTGACCTGGCTGATTGGAGAAAACCTGATGATGTTAACCTATATCATTATATTGATGACCTCCTGCTGACATCCGACTCACTGGAGGCAGTAGGACAGGTGGCAGACTCATTAACCACCTATTTACAACAGAGGGGATGGGCTATAAATCCCCAAAAGGTGCAAGGTCCGGGCCTGTCCGTAAAATTCCTGGGGGTGGTTTGGTCAGGAAAGACCAAAGTGCTGCCCAGTGCTGTTATAGATAAAGTTCAGGTGTTCCCAGTCCCTACAACATCAAAGCAGCTGCAAGAGTTTCTAGGTATATTGGGTTATTGGCGTTCCTTTATATCTCATCTAGTGCAGCTGCTAAGGTCACTATATAGACTCACAAAAAAAGGGGCAGCTATGGGACTGGGGGAAAGCAGAGCAGGATGCTTTCTAACAAGTAAAACTGGCAGTTAAACAAGCCCAGGCATTGGGTATATTCGATCCTACCCTCCCAGCTGAGTTGGATGTTCACGTTACTCAAGACAGCTTCAGTTGGGGCCTGTGGCAACGCCAGAGTTCTGTTCAGACCCACATTGGTTTTTTGTCTCAGGTTTGGCATGGGGCAGAAGAAAGATACAGTATGATTGAAAAACAGTTATTGGCTGCCTATTCGGCATTACAGGCAATAGAGCCAATAACTCAAACAGCTGAAGTTACAGTCAAGACCACTCTGCCAATTCAGGGGTGGATGAAAGATCTGACCCATCTTCCTTAGCCAGGGGTGGCCCAAGCACAAACAGTGGCACGATGGGTCACCTACCTCAGCCAAAGGAGCACTCTGTCTTCATCACCCTTGAAAGACGAACTCCAGAAGATCCTAAGCCCAGTGACGTATCACAGTGATGCACCAAAAGAAATACTGGTCGCTCCACCAGAGAAGAGTCCTGTTCAGGAGGGAAAATATCCTATCCCTGAAAATGCCTGGTATACAGATGGGTCCAGCAAGGGCAATCCGAGCAAGTGGAGAGCAATAGCGTACCATCCTTCCACCGAGACAACCTGGTTTGATGAGGGGGATGGTCAGAGCAGCCAATGGGCAGAACTGCGAGCCGTGTGGATGGTTATAACCAAGGAACCTGGTGATGGTACCCGAACATCTGCACAGATAGTTGGGCTGTGTACCAGGGGTTCACTCTCTGGATTGCACAGTGGGCCACCCAGGAATAGACTATCCATGCCCGACCGATCTGGGGCAAAGACGTGGTTAGATATATGGAATACGGTCAAACACAGGACTGTACGTGTCTACCATGTTTCTGGTCATCAGCCCCTACAGTCACTGGGAAACGATGAAGCTGACACACTGGCCCGAGTTCATTGGATTGAGAATTCACCATCTGAGAACATCACCTGCTGGTTACATCAGAAGCTATGGCATGCGGGACAATGTGGGCAGCTGTTAAAGCATGGGGACTGCCCATGCAGCTACCTGACATCGTCCAGGCAAGCATTGCAATGCTTGCTCCAAGATGAGACCGAGACCATTGCCCAAAACAGCCCATCTTGCTAGAGGACACAATCCTCTCCAGTGATGGCAGGTCAATTACGTCGGGCCCCTTCCTCAGTCCAAGGGGGCAAAATACGCCCGGATCTGCGTCAACACTGCAAGTGGGCTACTGCAGGCCTATCCAATACCGAGAGCAAACCAGGCATATACCATCAAGGCACTCACTAAGCTGATGTCTGTCTACGGGACACCTCAAGTCACGGAGAGTGACCAAGGGACTCATTTTACTGGTGCAACGATACAGCGCTGGGTAGAAGAAAATAACATCGAATAGTGATTCCACCTGCCATATAATCCAATGGGGGCAGGCCTCATCGAACATTATAATGGTATTCTTAAGGCTGCCCTGAAGACAGACTCCTTGTCCCTGCAGGGGTGGACAAAAAGACTGCATGCAACCTTGCGGAACCTGAATGAAAGACCCCAAGACGGCAGACCCAGTGCCCTAAGAATGTTGCAGACAACATGGGCCACCCCACTTAGGATCCAAATTACGGGCACTGATCATCAGGTAAGACCCCAGGTTGGTAATGAAAATAATCTTCTGCTCCCTGCCCCTGAGAATTTAGATCCGGGTACCCATAAAATAAAATGGCCCTGGAAGGTGCAGGTAGGACCCAAGTGGTGTGGCCTACTTGCACCTTGAGGGCAGATTGTCGGAGGCGGGACGCTCAGTAGTCCCTTAGTAATAGGTACATGGCCTACTGATATTGTGGTCAACACTCTGATTTTCATTGCTAAAGGGACCCCCATCATGTCCCTGTGGCAGATCAGGGCACCTCCTTTGGTGCCTGATATCATTATGCAGCCGCAGACATCTGGCCAAAAGGTGTGGTACAGGCGGCCAGGATGTGCCCCTGTACAAGCAGGACTGTTGACCCAGGATAGAAATACGGCCTGTATCTTGCCCTGGAGAGCAGACCTTCCCCTCCTGGTACCTCTGAAACATCAGTACTAGTCCCCGTGAGTCTGTGAGCCTTCAGGATCATCAGAAGGAACAAAATGCCATCAAAGCATGCCAGTGTTACTGTCAGATCATGTGCAACATCCGGTGATGCTCTACATGGGACTGATAGAACATAGAATGGACCTGCACCTCACGACCTGCACTGGCCCATAAAAGAATATGGACATTCACTGATCATCACTCATCTTGAATTGTACCAACATGTGTCGCGATATAGCGGATCTCTGTATTAGGGAAAGCTTACCCTTTAGTCAACCTGATCATTGGTTCACGCCATGAAGGAGTGCAGTGTATGGGAACTGCTGAGGGACGGCCTGAACCTCTGATTGATCACCGGAGGCAAGCGATGAGTCACCAGAGGAGCACAGGTGAAGGCAATTCACCTGTGCTGCCTCCTAGACCTACTTAGGAGCTGGCTACCAGTGGGGAAGGAGCTCTTCCCCACTGGAAGAGGGGAAGTGATCTGCTTCCCCTGGAAGATCTGCTCTGCTGGAGTTTTGAAGTGAGCCCAGGATACGGGTAAGCTTTCTATCTATTCCCCTTTTGTTGTCATAATCTGCTTTGCCAAACTCTCTTGTTTATTTTGTAATTATAACATCTTAATATTCATTGATTATACAAATACCAATGGAGAAGAAACAACTTTTGACATTTCTTTCATTCTCTGTTCATGTCAGACGTGGAGGTGAAACACTGCTGGGGGGAAATAAAGTAAAATTGAGGTCTATAGAGACGGGCTGTTTCTACAATGCTAGGCAAGGTAACCAAACCTTGGAGAAGCTGGTCTGGATACATTTCTCTAGTGCTGTACAGCAGATGTCTTGTCTGTTGCTATGCGTTTATTCCAGAACAAGGTGTGTTTGAGCAGTAGTGACCGTATATAATGCAAGGAAGGTTGTTAAAAGAATAACAACAAGGCAAACATAAATTCTACTGCAGCTCCCCGTTAGCCTCTATCTATGTTGTTCTTTTCCAGAATATTATGGAGTATAGTGGAAAGGTTTGACCTTAGGTTTTTATGGTCACAGTACTGGGAGTTTTCAAGAGCTCATTAAAGACAGTCTCTGAATGAGTTCTCCTTCAAAATGAACAAGGCTGTACTTTCTTGACCCATGGGTCCTTCAGTTGGCATCAGAGAAGTGTGATCTCTGACAATAATCAGTGAAAATATCAATCTGTACCATTCATTAAAATACTTCTCATAGTCAGATAGGTAATCAGTCCTTTTTTTTTTTTCTGTCTTTTCAATTTGCTCTTCTACTTCAGTGCCTAAAAATACTGCTGAATTTTTTTTAACCTGATAAAAAAATCATATTCTTTTTTCTAAGCAAGATGTAAACTAACCAAAAGGCTTATCTATTTATTTATAACTTTTCCTTTTACAAGACTTTTTTGGCAGTATGGCCAACTGCTATCCAGATATGATTGTAGGAAATATTTATAATTCCATTAAATGAGACTGATTAATCTTGACTTGCTTTTCACCAAATTTTTCTATAGTTAGATGATGGACTTTGGAAGCTAATCATCTCAGAGAAGAGCTGCTACAGGCTAATTCATAATACAATTCATAATACATTTTGTATCACTTGGCTGCTGATTTAAATTTTACGATTGAATTTTCTCTCTCTTTTTTTTTTTTTTTTTTTTTTTTTTTTTTTTTTTTTAATCTTGTAACAAGCATTAAAACTGACACAGCACGTGGGGAAGAAAATGTAAGAGGATTGGCACAAAGAGATGCTCATTCCTAAACTCATTTGCTTTCTCTTATTTTGATAGAGGGAAGATATGATCTGTAGTTTTACCACTAGACTCCTTCACACAGTGGTGATAATGGGAAGCTTCCAAGACCACGTTTTGAATCATGAGTTGAAGATGGCTGTCCTGCTGTGCCTAGAGCACACTTTCCAGTTCCTGCAACTCCACTAAAGCAACTGCTGAGCAGGACTGGGATTTGCATCACACTGTCTATGTTTCTCCAGTTGTTGACACCCTATTCACAATGCAAACACCTGTTTTGTATGGGAATGAGATGTTTTTGTAGCTGCTGTGGAGATTTCTCTGTTTTTCAGCAAGCTGTCTTTCTAATGGGTTGGGGGTTTTTGTTGTTTGTTTTTTTTTTTTTGCAATTACATTTGTTGAGTCAATTTAGGAGACTTTTTATGAAAAAAAGCAGGGGGAATGCTATGTGACCTGTCCTTTGTAGCTCCTTAAGAAAAAAAATACAGTCATTCCTCGGCCATGCATAATAAATAACTAAACTACCATAGTTAAATATCCCTAGTAGAATTTTGCCATTTTGTATAGGTTTTTGTCAGAATAAACAGTGGCATATTGTTATCTCATTGGCTTTAAGCTTTCTTTTTTACTGAGAGTCTCCCCTTTCTTAAATATAAAGTTGTTATTTGTACTGCACCTGAATTAGCTTGGTCTTTCTGTTTAACTTGGATCAAGAACATCAATGATCTTAAGAACCATGATTCATGTCTGAAGCTTATTAAACGATATTCTCAGATTTCAGGCTTTTCCTTTCTTTTTTTTTTTTTTTTTTTTTTTCCCCTTTTATTTTTCTTTGGCTTATTTTCTTTGGTTTTCCCATAGGAAAGTTACACAATATAGTTTTGCTAACGCCGTATATACATATACATATACATATACATATACATATGTGTGTGTATATATACATATATATCTCAAATCTGATTATGGATACAGCAGCCATACTTTCATTTTAAAAGTATAAAAGCATATATGTTTTTTTTTTTTTTTTAAGTAATCCTGTTTGACTGTTTTGAGAAATCACAATATTTTTTTTCTATATCATCATTACAATTATTGGAAAAACGAGAAGAAAACTGTTTAATTTCATATAGTTCATTTTCTCAGAATTTTTGGTCAATTTTCAGCTTCCCAAAAATGCTGTTGAAGTAGTTCTGCTACCACATAAAATTGCAGCATCATTTCTTAATTTTCTACATTGGTTGAAGACCTGGATAGAATGTACATCTTTGATACACCTTTGCAAAGGGCTACAAACTATCAGTTGTTGCCATAAGTCTGTACTATGTGTAAGTGCACATTTTAAATTCAGCTGATTTTATCAATATACCTGGCTCAAAGCATCATATAGCTACCATATGACAGTTATTACTGGCCACAGAATGGTCTGTACTGAAGCAACCTCAGAATAAAATTAATTGCAGTTCATTGTTAATTGCAGCAAGGCATGACATCACAATAAATCCTCAGTTACTGTTTCCACCCTACTTAATATAAATGACATGACAATCAATGTCACATATTCTTTCTTCATGGATTGTTCTTCTGTTTAATTTCACATATTTAATCCCCAAAAATATCTGATAACTATGTCATGTTGTTTTCAACAGATGAAAGCTTGTGTCTGTGGAAAATATTGATAATTAATAAGATAGAAAAAAAAAAAAAACCTAAAAGGAAACAAAAGAATTAGAAGAATCAACGCATGTCCTAATTATTGTCAGACATGGATTGATAGAAAGCCAAACATAAATGTTCATCGTTATTCCATCAAAGCAGTGGATGTGCATGTTAAAACTCGTTCCACAGTAGATTCAGTGTTATTAAAAGGTGCGATAATGTGAAGTGTGGACTTGTGCTCTGTGCATACTTTTCGGTTATTAGTGATTAGGTGGAATCCTGCAAATTTCTGGATCAGAAATACTGAGACTGTTATCATTAATAGTAACAACAGTGTTTGTAAGTTAACTGGCACACTGCATATGACAGAAACCAGCTGAAAAATCATCTCCATGGCATTTTCACTACTTAGTGTTGGAGAAGCAGAAAGGTGGTTTCCAGTCACCTAGTTGTCCTTTGACACTGTAGCTAAATCTGGCCTGAAGTACATTCTGCTTTTTGTTTGGTTTGGTTTAAATACAAGAATTACCAAAGATTTATTATTATTAGTAGTAGTAGTAATCTTAGTATTATTGTGGGATACATATATCATTTATTTGTTTTACAAATATATAGATATATATATTCAAGTGTGTCGAATATGGTGGATAAGGCAGAGAACAGTACTATAGTATGTACAGGGTATGAAGCAGGGCTGCAAAGAGACAGCTATTAACTTCAGGACAGATCATATGAGACTTGCTGTTTTCCAGAGCACAGAATTAATGAACCTGCTAAGGTCTATTCCAAGCAATGTCACAGCACTGGGAGCTTTAAATATATTCATCTTTCCCCACATTAATTCTTGCTGAGTGACTTGGACAGCTCCAGTGGGTGAAGCAAGCATTTTAACAGAAAGGACACCATAAATAAAGCTCTTATGTTCCTGTAGAACTCAGCTGGAATATGACCAGGAGTTGATTTTTGGTGACAAACTTCATTTTGATTTGTGTTTTATAACAGAGAAGCGTTAATACTAAGATCAGAAAGAAAGAAGCATGACTTTTCTTGTTTCGTTTTGGTTTGGTTTTGGTGCAGCAGATGTTCTCCTTTAGGGTGCTGGCTGCAGAATTACACTTGTATGTAGATATTCTGCAAAAAGGTTTCTTTCTCCTTCAGGCTGGGTGCATCAGTTGTGATGATACACCTATGGGCCAGCATAGCATGTCTGAAATCTGCCTTTATAAAATACATGTGCCATTGCCACCTTCTCAATTTGTAGAAACTACTTCTGTGAGTGAAATAACTTTCATAACTCCCTGGGAAAGGGCTTTTTGTTGTTACAATGGTTTTTGTTATGCTGCTGTTTTTCTTCTAGCTATTTCTTTCAGATCCAGCCCTGACTTGGCATGCTGGTAGATACAACATTGTAGAAGAAGCATGGTGCTTTTGGGAAAGATGCCAGTGTTCTGGTCAGATATTCTTCCTGCAGGAATCTGTGGATGTTCAGGAGTACAAGGTTCATAGAAGCCTTGAGACTTGGTCATGGACATCTGCAGCTATGCAGTTTTGCTTAAGCAGCTCACTGCAGACAACTTCTTGACCAGGCTGTGTGTTTTAGATGGTCGCTACACAAATGGAGATTTCTCAGGAGCTTCTTCTGCATTGATCTTTCCTTTGTGGAACTCTGAGGTTAAATTAACTGCTGACACTGTCACACAGAATAGCAGTGAAGATTAATGCATTCTACCAGGATTAAGTTCTCTCATTTTTCAGACTGGAAAAGTCACTCGGTGCTTAGTACCCCCTCGGCAGAGCCACCCCTGTGTTACTGGTGTAGCACCAAATAACAGTTTGGTTCTTCTAAAATCCTTTCTATTGTTTTTTTTTTTTTTTTTTTTTTTTTTTTTTTTTTTTTTTTTTGTGCTTTATATAGTAGATGGCATAGTGATATATCAGTAGGTTGGTATGAAAAATCTTTCCTATTCAGGGAACTCTAAGCATTTTCTAAACAATTTCTGCTTGAACTGTTGGTTGGTATCTGCAGGAGTTTTCTTTTGCGTTTCTGCCTTACTTTTTCTTGTAACTTCCCCTTATGTCACACCCTGTCAGTGTGATGACAGATCTCAGTGCTCGAAGCGTCAACCAACACCTGATACACCCAGATCTGGGAAAATCCCTCAAACAACAGCTGCAGCTCTTGACCTAAACTGAGACTCTCAGAAGCAAACCGCAGGGAACAGCACGCTGGAGGCATGCTTCCTTCAAGTCGTTCTCACATCACAGTGCTGTTTACCAGAGGATGGAAAAGGGAATTTCTTGACCATAATTTTTATTTGTCTCTCATTGATGTGCCCTCAAAGCATGTCTTGCTGGTAGGTTTCATCTTTCACAAGTAAGTTGCATTTATTTTTGTAAAACTGAAATTATGTCCTACTGACAATATGGTCAGATATCTATGACAGAATTGAAAGCAATAAGACATGGAATCCAGTGGAATATAATATTTAAAAATGTGCAGTGGCTTGTTCACATAAATACATAGAAATATGTTTCTACAATAATATTTGGTAATTGCTCCTGGAATTATTTATGTATGGACTTTCCAATCATAGTAAATAGGAATAGCAGTTTTTAAAATAAGTGAACAAAATAAACACACTTTTCTGAACAGGGTCCAAAATGTGACAATTATCGTGATACAGCTTTTTCAGTTTTTTTTCCTAACCAAGTAATTTTTGGTTTCACATTTACAGAATCTGGCTCTTCATAGCAGTGGTGAAAAAAACAATCAAGCAAAAAAACCCCAGCTTATTTGAACAATGAGTTCCTGTGGAATAAATGAATATACAGAGCAGACTATTTTTATAGCTTTTAGTATAACTTACAACTGATCACATATTTCACAGGAATCACATACATAGGATCCTTACAGCGGCTGTAAGTGACTAACTGCAGATACTGACATGACCTTAGGAAAAATGGAGGGACAGAAATGAAAGTGTAGGCTAATGGGCCAAGCTGTGGTACATTTGTTTATCATTTTTAGTGAACATCATTCTTTCAAAACAGGTTCTTATTACTTCCTGTTACATTTCTCAAAAGTGCACAATCCCTCAGCTCCATTTTCTCTGCCCTTTTGAAATTACTGTCCTTCCCTTCAGGACTTAAGTGTTTGCTGAATGAGCTTCCTCCAGCCTTAGGGAAAAAGAGCCTCAGTTTACTAGGGACTAGGTTTATATTATGGCTGAAATTCAATGAGAAAAAAATAATGGGATAAATAAATAATAAAAAAGAAAATTACTATGTGCTATTTGAATGTACCTGAAAAAACAGTATTTTATTGAATGACAAATTTTGATGCCAAAAAAATTCCAAAAAGGATTTCTAGTTTTCATTTGAGCACTGACATTTGGGTACAAGCTTTAATTCTGCAATTGTCTGCTGTCACTTAAGCTAGTGCACAATCTGCAAGAAGTAGTTGCTCTTCACCCACAGGACAAATGTACTGAACAGACATAGGCATAACTGGTCTGACAAGAAAGAGTGAATAAAAAGAGTGGAGAATGTAAGGCTGGAGACCTTTGGCAATTTTCAGATTTACAAAGGGGTGATTCTGTCTTGTTTATGGACCTTCTTTTACTTTTTACCTAAATCTATCCAGTTTTACTGCTAATTCTTGATCAAAATAAATCTAAATCTTTTCTTGAATATGTATGAATGGAAACAGTTTTACTGAAGGCAGATTCTGGAATGTGTGGATAAAGGGTTCATGCAAAGGGCATACTCTTCTTTGCCAAATATCATGTTGTTACTCCAAAGCATGAGGCACAAATCATTATCCTGTCCCCTTTGCTGCTCCATATTATATATTTTCCATTGCAATTCCTTCCATTTACATGATGGTTTCTGTTGTTGCCAACTTAATGGCTGCCATTCCTTTTCCTGCCTTTAACTAGTCTTTGGTTCCTTGTGTATGTGACTGTTCAGGCTCTTGATTTTTATAGCTGTTGTGTTTACCTAACAGTTTAAATGAACAAATAGTGTGGTATTCCCTGCAAACCCACGTCACTATGATTTTCTGTGTAGGGCATAAATACTTCTTCATTTCCTTCTCTTCTTCTCTCATCTCCTGTCTTTATGTAAAGGATGCAGAAATAAAATTAAAACTCCAGTAATAAAACATTTACCTCTCAAATAGCACAATTTTAGGCAGTGTAGCCCACTAATACTCTTGATTTCATTCCAGGAGCAACGAATGAGAGATGATATCTCCAGTAAAGATCTTCCATTATGAAGCTCCAAACATTTTTCTGAATGTCTTTTGTAAATAAAAGCAAAGGAAGAGCTAACAACAAAACAGACTTCGTTCCTGTTTCTCCATTCCCTCTTTACTGTTTAGTTAGGCAAAGTCACTGCGGGGGAAAAGCTCCAGGAGATCTCAGAAAAGACATTACTCCTGCAGTGTTTACAAGCCTCCCTTGAGTATAAAATCTAGACCATTGCACAGGTGGGAGCAAAGGTCTGAGGGCTACTGAAACTCCACATTTCAGCAATGCATCACATTGGAAAGAAGCACCTGTGTTTCATAATTTTGTGCTGACATGCTGCTTCTGTGGTCTAAAGGCCAGCCACCTTTTGCACCTCACTTTAGTTTGTTTCTGAGAATCCTTAGAATCCTGACCTTCATAGCACATTTGCGTCATTACTGGCAGAGGGGCAGATGAAAGTTTAAATTCTGTAAATGGAAATGAGTACCTGCCAGTTTGCAGTGCATCATGCTTCCTTGCTGATAATTAGTTTATTTGTTCCCAAACGTCAGTAGCCTCAATAAAAAATAAGGCTAAAATTAAGCATGAAACAGCATAAAGACACTAGCAATGGAAAGCTGCAAAGAATTTGAATTAATGGAAAAGAATAAGAGGCTAAATCCCACAAGTGTAAGTTACTGCATTCTTTATATTTTGATGGACCTAATTTCATGAATCCCCAGTTTCCCTTGTACACTTTATTGCCTATAAAATAGGAAATAAGAAACACAAGACTGCAAGCCTGTGTTAGATGGTTACATATTTATATCTTGTGGGACCCTGGTTCATGACCCAGAGCTCTGCATCCTAATGCAACTATAATAAATTTTAGGGCTACAGTTAGACTTCAGCCTTGATTTCCCACTGCTTAGTCATAGTTTCAATATTAGTTGTATGATATAGCCAGCAGTTAATTAACGGTTTAGGCATTTACTGCAGGACAAGAGTTTTTGGGAAAAGAAAGTCTAATCCATTTCAAGCATGAAACACCTTAAGAATCTAGATATCAGGCAGTCTTCGACTGTATTTTGGGGATTACTTAGTAATTTCTTCATTCAGAAGAAATTCAGCTTAGCAGAGATGGCTCATTTTGTGATCAAGATGCCTACGAACCAAGTAGTAGGCTCTCTCATAAGCCCCTTGGGTAGCACTGACCACAGGCCGAGTATCCTAAGCTGGTCCCGGTGTGGCACAAATTGTTTCTACAGTACCTTGGCCATTAAAGAACTTCCAAAAGTGATTATAGGAATGACCAGGTCTGTTTGCTTCTAAAAATATTTAACTACAAGTGTATAGAATTATATTTTTATTTTAATCCTTGTGCCTCAATTCTCCTACCTGCTTAGCTAGATTCAAAGGAAATAGTTCAAGTGCTTACCTCTGATCAGTATCTCCTTTCAGTTGTCTGAATTAAGTGAAGAAGAAAATCAGTGAATGTTAGCCCTCGTCCATGTGGCTTCAAAACATCCAAGACAGGGCTGCTAACCAAGAAAGAAACAAAATTACACTTACGGTAGTAGACAAGCAGAAAACAAATTATATTAGAGAACATATTTTCCTGGTAGGATGGGAAAAACAGTGTGGGTCCCCAGTATAAGTTAAGCATCCTTCCAGCAGTGAGATTGAACCATGCAGTAGCACAATGTGAAATCTTCTTCTGCATCTTTTTTCTTCAGTGGTGGAGACTCTCACTGCCTGATGTCTTTACTGACTCTCTGTTCAAGACTCCTAATTTCTCCTGCTGTACCAGCAAAAACTGGGGAACACTGTAAATTCACTGAGCTAGCTATTTGATTTTAAATGTCAAAGCTAATGTATCACAACACACTGAAGCCTGCCACATATCCTATCCTGGAATGCCCTAGTTGAATACACAAATGTCTCTTATTAGAACTGATAAAAATTTTGTTTTCCAAATAAAATCTGAAGTTCTATTTGTGGCTAGCTGCCTAAAAAATTGTATTAAAGACCTTAATTTCAGAGATCCTTCTTTTCTCACTAAATCTAAAGTGATGCTCATCATTTTTTATTGAGATCTGAGCATTAAGGTCAAAGAGGAGCTGCCCTGTGAAAATCAGTCCCAGAAGTGGAGAGTTGGGCTGATGATATTTAGATTAAAAAGAAAAGAAAAGGAAAAACATTTTCTGTACCATGGCCTTTTTTTTCTTTTTTAAAATCTTAGTCTTTGTGCACTGTGGTTGACAGGAATAAAGAAAGCTCTAATTTCTTGCTTATGCTACATGCTAAACACTGTGCTTTATCCTTGGAGTTCATAGCAATTTACTGCTTTTCTTCTTAGAAATACATATGTGAAATATCCCATAAGGACAGACTTCATTGCTCTGCGACAGGAGGTATATTGTGCTGTTTTTTCAATGCACAGCAAAGCAGACAACCAGTGTTTTACATCGTGTGATTCCATTATATGCCTGTAAAATACTGTGATCCCAACACTCACCTTCCTATGGCAACCTAAAACGCTCTTGTTGTTTCTACAGTCACTTTCTGGCGTAGTATCAAGGAGACACCTTGAAAGGAGTTTTGAGACTCACTTGACATCTTCAGGGGCGTTCTGAAGAATGGGTTGTGTTCCAGGAATGGTGTTGAATCATATTTTGTTGAAATGGTCTGGAGTTAGCCAGGGGCAAGGGAATAAGGTCTATACCTGAGAATAAGAAAGGGAGGACTAATTGTGCTCCTGGGAAATCCTGGTTTGGATGATTATATTGTCAGAATCATTGATCTTAGTTTTGCTATCCCTCTCTTGAGAGGGAGAGAGGATATTCTTGTATGTTATAAGCTAGAGAAGGAATAATACTAAATATCATTTTCTTTATATAAATAACTATAATGGAAATTGGGTGCAAAAAATGTTTGCTTCTGAGCTAAAGGTAAAATGTGTTATAAAGGGAAAAGGTATATACTTTGCTCAGTTCCTGCAGGATTTAATCATAACCCAAAGGTGCCAATTGTATTTATTTTATGGAACTAACATCTGCGTTCTGCTATGTAATTGGGATTTCAGGTTCATCGTGAATGAGCTCTGTTTATTTTTCCACTATTGTAGATTATTCCCTTGCTTGTACTAATTACCCCTCTGTGCATGTGGTCCATATTGTCTAACTCTTTCATTGGATAACTTCATTTGTGCTGTGTTAGTATCAAACACCTGCAAAAACCTGTAACAGCCGTTAAAGCTGAAGATGTCTCCCCAGCTGCCTGTTGCACAACAGTCATGACTACCTGAGGTATTATCCTGAACAATAAGGTAATTAAAGCTGAATATACAGAAGGAAGAAATGCAGCTGTAGATAAAATATCACCATTTAACAGTGTGGTACGACCTGGGCCAAATATCAATGGTTAGTGCCACAAAAAATCTGAAATTACTGAGTTATTGCTACCAGTTCCTCCTCATTATTTAGAGGTATCCAGTGTTCTGACTTCAACCTAGCTTAACAAATAAAGCAGTTATTTTCTTTGAAATAAAATCCTCCCACCCTGGATTCCGTAGTTCTTAAAATACTTTACTCTGTACCTGAGTTGAAAAGCAAATACAGATCGTATAAAATGATCTGATTTGGTTTGGGATAAGATTGCATAACAGCTGCTAGCAAGCCTAGCTCTGACTAGGAATGAAAACTGACCAGAACTCAATTTTTAATGTACTTTTTGAGATACTGTTTGTGTGATAGATTTAGTTATGAATGTTAATGGCTTTCTAGGAAATATCCAAAAGTACATAGAAGCGAGGCTATGCCTGAGGAATCCTAAAACTCCTTAGCACATTATTGTTTTTCACCGTTTCACTCTAAAAACTGAAAATGCCAGTTTCTGTGTCTTGATGCTGCTGTTTTGCTTCATCCTGACAGCTAGAAGCAGGCTTAAGCAGCCAGTTGAGAATTCATTTTTTAAGGCTGACTCCTGTGATAACTTGCTCTGGCTGTTGTCTTGGGGTCAGCATATGACATGTTGACTCTGGTAATTCCCTGCCTGCTGGAGCAGCCTGCTGGGGTTAGAGGCATTACAAGTGAAATGAGAGGAACTCATTTCTGCTGTACCAGTAATGTATGGAGACAGTTCTTTTGTTGTTTTTTTTTTTAATCGTCCCTATCTATCTGTGGAATTTGGCACTTCCTAGACTTTGTGCTTTTAATCATCCATTTGTAAGAGCAAATAGGTACACTTCAGCATATTGTTGAGAGAGGATCAGGCGCTTTATGACAAAGTGGTCATCTACCCCTGTACAAGTGCATGAAGTCTCATATGCAAGTAAGAAAAGAGAATCCTGATGAGAAAGACTATTTTATGATTAAGGCTATAAACAATTCCATAATGTGCAAAGACACGCAGCCTGAGGCCTGAAATCTCATCCACATGAATAAGTGATTCTTGCTTTTCATTCTGCTCAATGCACACATTTGAGATATTTTCAGTAAGGAGGAACACATTCTGCTGAAAAAAAAACACATCTATTTGCATCCTTGTAATCTTTGCACAGCTGTATATCATGATTTCTGATCTACAGTGTTCTGAACTGGATGAATCTGAGACACCTGAAAGTCAGCTGAAGAAGTAGATGCAACAGCTCTGCATCAGCTGCTTCAGTTCATTTCCTGTAATACAGGACTCCAATACGGTTTGCTGATTTGTCATTGTCAAGAACTGTGCAAGAAGACTAATAAATAAGCCAGACTGCTTTTTAATCTCCAATGTCATTGGTATTGCCCCTTGCTTCTATTTCATTTTATTAATCAGTTTGCAGGAGTGTTTTCATGAGAACAGGCCACTCCCTGCTTTCTGAGAAAAGACCTCCAGCTTTCAAGTAGGCAAATTCCATAAAGTAGTCATTTTCTCCTAACTACTGAACTATTTAAATTATTGTAGGTAAAGGCACAGCAGCTAATTTCCTTTGCTTTTCTCCTCTTTATTTATTTTATTTTATTCCTTAACAAGAAAGCAGATTCAACAAGTTCAGAGATATTATTTACAGTACTGTAACAGGTCACTGATGAGGTAAGATCATATTCATGAACTTTGAAATAGCAGTTTGCTAAGTTTGTGGCAGGAAAACTCAATAAAAATAAAGGTAAATACTTCAACTGGAAAGCTACAGGTTTTTTTCTGTCAGTTTAGAATATGATCATGGTATTAAAAAACACTACTGCAGCAAGTTAGTCATTTCGTAAGAGCCTTTTCTGAATTTTGTAGCGGACACCAATTTATATTAAATAAAGTTAAAATGGCATGAAAATAGCCTTCTGAATGATATTTTTCCTGTGAAATGTCAAAATTAAATCAATGGCAAACATACTATCACAAAACTATTAAAAGGCTAGAAGAGAATCAGTATGATTTGAGTACTGGACAAAGCCCTTGTCTCTTCTTATTATCTTATCCATCTTTAGCAAGCACTCTTCTTTTTTTTTTTTTTTTTTTTAAAGAAAAAACAGAAAAAGAAAAAATAAGAAGAGCTTTGAATTTTCTCCTTTTTCACTACTCAGAAAATGTACATAGTTTTAAAGGGCATAGACATTCTTGCTATTTCCCATGTATATTTTTAAAAGATGAAGAGGGCCATTCCTAAAGCCACTGTTTTCTACTTGTCACTAAAAATAAGACTACTTTTTTGCCTGCAGCCAGTTAATTCTGTGACAGATACCGGTGTTATTTTTAAAGGTAGCCCACCCAGCTCTGCCCCCTTGTGAGAACACTCTGTGTGTGGGTTGGTCAGATGATAACCATGTGGAGCTTTGTGTGGGCCCTTAGTCAAATGGGCGCGAGTATCGTTACTCAAATGAGTATTCATAGCCACTACTTGCTTTATTTTTTTCTAGAGCAGCAACAAAATGGCAGAGACGACAGCTGCCACATCATATACATACACACACTCCTACACAAACTATGCTTTGTACATCAGAAGCAGCATAAATATCATGGCATGTGGCAGTTACCATAGCAACGTGTTTTTTTAATGAATAGCAGATGGAATAGGCATGTAAAACTTACATAAGTTCTTAGTAATTTGTAAGTTACTGCAGACCAGCTACTGCAGTAAACTTTTTGTTTTCACTGTTTCTTTTTTTTTTCCAAGTACAGTGTTCAGTCTCCCCTTTTCTTCCCACTGAATTCACCCTGATCTGGAATATAGGCTATGGTGGTACACAGTAAATAGCAGTGACTAATTTTCTGGGCAGTGAACTCCCATAATACAGACAACACAGGAAATGATACGGCATATCACTTAAAAAAAAAATTGCTGAATTATTTACCTATAGCCTTTAATGATAAATTTATAAGACATTGCAAAAACATAGCAGCTTTCTTTGAAGCTACACAATAATTCTGAGTGGATAATGAGCACTGAAATTGAGTGGATGGGTAAAACTATGCATGAAAATTCATGTTTTTATTCACATTCTGAATGCAGTTTTTTGAGAGACAGAATTTAATAATTTACTGATCATCAGGGTAACCTAACAGGAAAAACTTCTCACTGTAAAATTTCAACCTGTGAAATGCTGAAATAAAAGCTCTTCCTCAAAATCTGAAATGTGAGCTCCTTAGGAAGCGTGAATAACTGCCTGATCTTTACAGCCAAGGTCAGGCAATGTCAAAGGAAGAGCTGGAGTTAAAACTGAGCTTCCATAGATGCAGGAATATCCCACTCGCTTCAACATTTCCAGGACAAACCACATAGGACCATATCAATTATGACTTTGGATGGTAAATTCTATGCAAGTGCATGATAGGAGTTAGATGTCTATATCTTTCTGCTGATCTGTTCCTTAATATTTTTCTGATCAGGACAACGCACATCATCTAAAAGAAGGGTTAATTAATTCAACAGGGAGCTTTATTAGAAAAGGAATAGTGGGAGCAGAATCTGTCCCAAAAACAGATGTGACTTCCCAATATGCATCTTGTTCAAAGACAAGAGCAAATATTCAAATTATTGGTTTCTGAAAAGTCTCTATGGAGTGAGTAAACAGAGGAACATGGCTAAGATTTTCAGGCAGGTGCAAAGAGCTCTTACTCCTGGCTTTAATCAAGTGAAAGTCAGTCAGACTCATATACTAATTCACGATTACTGGAACAGTTGTGTTCCACGACCTGCCCTGCCCCTGTCCTTTCCCTTTTGCTGGAAATTTCAGTGCTGATCTCTGTACTGAGGCATATTCCCTGACATCAGTATACAATGTCAGGGAACTTTTTTTTTCATATTGCTCCCTGCTTCCTGAACACTACTCTTTGTAGTACCATAGGTTTGTTTTCTGTTCAATGAAAAATACCTTTACTGCTATAATGTTACTCTTGATTTTCCTTCGTAGTGACTTTTCTGATGGATCCTGCATCCCAAGTCCTGCTTTTACTTAAAAAGATCTGACTTTCATTGCGTCCTCTCTTGGATAGTCACTGTTTCTCCTGTTATGTTACTGACAATCACAGAAAGTCTTATTGTATATATCCATCAAACAATAGCTTTGCTGGAAGAAACTGTCAGTGTCTACGCTATCTTTTAGCTAAATATACTGGAAAAGTATTTCAACACTACAGTTGCCAATGCTGGGCCCCTTATTTCTCAGGAATCCTCTTCGTCACTTTTCCATAATTTTTTTACTCTTCATGGAGAATTAGGACTAGAGAGAGAAAGGTTATCATAAAAAAGAAAGTAAATAAATCAAGCTCTTTCCTTTTTACTGTTGAGAACTCAAAAGTCTTTTATTCTCCAGGGGTATATTTTCATAGCAGTAAAATTAAGCACACCATTCCCATGCATTAACCATAACTTAAGATACACGGGTAGATCTATGCTAATTGTTCCTTCTAATGTTCTAGGGGAGTTATAGCTACATAAAATGAAGACTTGATTTAGGCCTCTGAATTCAAAGTCTTAGAAGTTATTTTCACCCACGAAACAGCAGATAAGAGCAATTACTGCAGTCTTCTTACCTCTTTTACCAAATTAACCCTTCATTCTGTGGGAAGCTAAGTGAGAATTAAATGTTCCATCTTACTGATGGTTGCATGTATTTTTAAATTTACATTTTATTAACAGAGTAATTGTGGACTTAAATTTTGTTTAAATGGTATGCTTCATATAACTGCTAAGTAGCTGTTATACAATTGCAGAGAAAGCTTTGCAAGACATTGAGACACTAATGGCTTTTCAACCTCAACAAGACACCTAATATAAAAAGATATGAGAGTCTTGTAATTAATACAATCGTCTCAGTGAACTGTTGATATAGAAAACAATCTACTCTCCTTTACATTTTCCATATTAATTGACTGAAAAATTATGAATAGCACGTTTTGTGGAGGTGCACTTTGGTAATTTTTATTTTATCGAGAGCACTTTAACTCACGGTGTTACCATGAAATTGTACTGAATATTGCAATTTATCAGTGTTAGTGAGAACTAGAAGGATGTTGTTAGAGACATGTATTTCTATCACTATGCCAGGTATCATTTGAGAATTTTTCTGTAACATAAAGCTGCCTTAACTAAACTGTTTGGGGAATCTGAAGCCTCAAAGACACTGCAGAACTTGGAAGCAGCAACTGAATGCAGGATAGGAGGTTTTGGGAGCTAATAAGGCAGATATCCCAATGCTTACCATACAGCAAGCTCTGAGCTGAACCAAAGCATTCAGAACAGCTGCCTTTGCTGTGCATTCTCCACCATCTCTGAAGGAAGAACCTTGGATCAAGTACTTGCTCACGTGAGGGCATTCAGGAGGGAGAATTTTGTCCCCTGCTCTTCACTTTCATGAAGTTAGTAGGTCTGAGACCTGACTGACAAATACACTCACCTTCAGTTCAGCTGTTTCCTCAGGGGGCCACATCAGTCATTAAGTCCTTTCTTTCTCTACTAGCACTGGGAACTAACTGTTTCTTGTTGCATGTCCATTGCTATGCCTTCCAGAAATGGTGTATGTGGAAGCAGATCTTGTGACTGTTCTCTGAAGTCACATAAAACATCATAGAACAACGAGAATAGATATCAGGTAATTGACAAGTCTCTCTTAACAGTGCAACACCTGTCACAGACAAATATCGTGGAAGGAAAAATGATCCAGGTAACTGTTGGATCAGAATAAATAGAAGTCACCCTGCTTAGGAAAATTAAATTCAAATGTTCAAATGTTGTATGTTGCACAAGTAAACTTTTGTTCATATAAAACCAAAGCTTAACAAATTAGTGAAAGAAATTGTATGAGAACTTGTACATACTATCTTCCTATCAATCAATTAATAATAATATTCTCAGTATAAAATATATAAAGTCTAAAAATGTAATATTTGTTCTTTCATATTAAGTTTTTTTGGTCTTTGCAGAATGTAGGTCACAGTCCAGCTGTCATCATTAGAAAAGTTTCAGCAGTTTTGCAGCACTGGTCTCTAAAGACCTTATCTGAGACCACAGATGTTGGTGGGGTCTTCTCTGTGAGTTTACAGCATGTCACACTTATCCTCGCTTCCTCAAGAGCTGTGGAAAGAGATCTGCAAAGGATTTCTGGATAAAATTATTTCCTATCACACACTCCTTCCATGTGCTTGCTGATATGCCAATAATCAGCATGCTGTTTACTCTCTGATTATTCCAATTACAAGTTGGGCACACTTCATATTTGTGCTGTACAGTGTATCAGTGGTACTTACTGACTAATAATAGAAACTGTCGCTAAAATGATAGCTTTTTTTTTGTTTTTTTTTCTGTGTGTGTGTGTGTATGTGCGCATACTTATAAAAAATTCTTTGTATTCACAAATGAATAGTCTCCTAGAAATGAAATAAAACCTGTCTGCTGCATCACTTACAAGGCATCCTGCCATCTCAGTAGGTTCTTTGACTCTCAAAATGCTTGCAGTGTCTAATAATTAGTTTTGGATAATTCTTTCTCTTCCAGGCATCACGTTTTATTTTAGCAAGTATTTCCCTCCACAGTTGTGCAGTTGAAATTTTGAATTGGGATAGATAGAAAAAGAGCGTGTATGGGTAGAGGAGGGACCCTTAAATATGCTCCTTGGGGTTTGGAGTCTGCTTGGGAAGAAAAAAGTGCTGAAAACTTCTTAAATCCTGATGCACAGTTGCAAAAGAAAATTAGCTAATTTGCAATTTCAGGCAGTCCCCCCATCCCAACACACACACACCACTGATAATGAGTTGAGAGAAAAGAGATCCAGAGTGCATGCTCGCTCAAATAGAGCGTGTACTTAATAGTCCTGTTGGTGCAGTGCTCCCCAGACCTGTGCACACCACCCCTGAGGATGTCATCAGCATGCAGCAGCCAGGGCTCTGTGACACAAGGATGCTATTGCCCTCCACTCTCCCCGATCCAAAATAGTCCTTCCTGAAAAGAATAAATCAGAGTGGAAAGCTACTCAAGCATAATTTGGGAAGACAATGTGATCTTGCTTGTGAAGTGGCAAAATTGCATTTCTGCCTCTGAAAGCAGCTCTTCTTGACAAAGTCTGCCACATAGTTTCCAGAAAATCCTGGCGAAGCAGTTCATGTTTACTGATGTTCAGGCTACGGGTAAAAACTGTCCTTGAACCAAACCTTCAGAGAAGTTCAGGTCTAACATTTGACATGATGAGTTTTTGTGGATTGGTCACACACAGAGGGAAGTGGGTGCAGAAAACAGCTCTGGGAATGCTGCCCTCAGATGTTCTTGGGGTTTTCTTCAAGAAGGCAGGATAGTCTGTGCATATATCAGTGGGAATATGTTGTTTGGTCTGATTTTATGACAAACTGGTACTTTATCAACTATTGTCTTACTTACTCCTCCTCCATTTCTTTTTAATGAAAATCTAGATATTTCACTAGTAATTGTTTTGTATTACATTAAAGTATACTAAACTTAATTGCCCCTATAATATAGATAGCCTTCCTTATTCTTCAAATTCTGCCAGATTTTAAAGAGTAAGATTTGGCTATCTATCCTGTCACAAAATTTCCTATCTTGGCTATGCTTTTATTTTATTTTATTTTATTTTATTTTATTTTATTTTATTTTATTTTATTTTATTTTATTTTATTTCATTTCATTTCATTTCATTTCATTTCATTTCATTTTATTTTATATATTTATTTTATATTTTATTTTTTAAATGCTATACAAACCTGAAAAACTGTTAGCTAAAGCTAGTTTATTCAGACGGACAACCTAGATAAGACAGATAAGTTCACTGAGAACCCTGAAAAAAAACATTTCAAATGACCAGGAAAAATTGCAGGGACTATCAATCTTCACACTTTAAGACAGAGATTGGTTACCTGCTGAGGTCAGAAAAGCAGCTCATAACCATTACTTTCAGGGCTTAGCATTATAAAATTTAATACTCTGTGTACTTTATTCTCTTACCCAGAAAAGAGAATAGCTTTTCTATATGGATACTTGTTATGGCTTTACAATTTCTCTCTGTATGTGAAAAGAACAGAGAAAAAATGTGGAAGTGTTATAAGAAGTGAAAGAAATTAAGCAGTTATTGCCAGGAGAAAATACATTTAATCTGATTTCTTTGGGGTTTTGTGTTGATTGTTTTTTTTTGTTTGTTTGTTTGTTTGTTTTTGGTTTTGGTTTTTTTGTTTGTTTGTTTTTGCATTTTACTGCATTTAAGGCAGACAGCTTTTATCATGCCACTCAGTTGTATACGTGAATACTTTTAATAGTCCAGGAGACTAGAAAACCAGTTTACCCGAGCCTACTGGTAAATCTACATTTAACCAAAATATAACAAGCATCCAAAATAAACACACAAATAGACACATTATCTAAAGTTCTGCACAAATAATAAATGTGTGAAAATAAATAAGAATTATAATGAAACCAAAAATACACAGAACTGAATTAAAAAAGAGTTCTATTCTTCTGATCTTAAAATATCCCCCTAATTTAAACCATAATGCCCTTAATACACAAAGAAATGTAGCTGCAGCAGATGTGTTAAATTCAAGTAATGAAAAGAAGCTCTCTGCGGATTCACCCTTCACTGGGACCCCAGTTCTCCACCCCATCCCAACAATTGATGCAAGTTTCAGCCATAACCCATTCAAAGCAAAAAGTGAAAGCCAGCCAGTGCTTGAAGCCAATCATCTGAACAATAGACAGAATGCCACCATATGGGATAGCTCTTGAACATCGTGTTCTTACACGCTCAGTGGGAAAGCCACAAGAAAACCAGTGACTAGAGAGTGTGACTGCTCCTGCAAAGAAAAAGTAGCGGTCAATAAACATGGGTGTTTCTGTAGTGTGTCAAATAGTAATCCACCTGGAAGCACTAAAAGAGCTGCCAGCAAATTTCTCTCTTCGCTGCACATTAGCTGTTGTTGTGACAGAGCACTATGAGCCAAAGGCTTTCCCTCTCAATTTCCTGAACAGAGACTCTCAGATGCGTCTTCCTCCATCAGGCCAACCCTGTGACCTGTTCTAAATACCAGTGAGACCTGGCAGCATGCAGAGTGATTCATTCATGCAAGGGAGAGGAGAGGAACACTGCATTTTGCTCACAAGAAAAGACCCCAGGTGCTTGCTGCACAATGGGCTTTGCAGAAAAGCAGACCGAGGGAATATGATACACCTTAATACAGCTGTCTGCAGAGGCTCTATTTTCATGAGAGTTGAATATATCTTTCTTAAGGAAAATTATACCTGCAGCGCTGAATTTTGTGCTTGTGCTCTCTAGGAAGATGGGAAGAGGTAGAGGACCTTCCCTTAAAAAAAAAAGAAAAGAAAAAAAAAAAAGCATCTTGAAAAGTTAAGATAATGGGAAGTAAAGGTGATGTTGACAACTGTCAAATTGATAAATTCACTTCAGGATTTGAAACTACGTAGAAGAAGAAACATACAGCATGTTTCTGTGCTGCTATCTGTATGAGCAATGAGAAGTATCCTCTCTATAATGTGATACTATAGAATTTTCTTCTTTTGTGAACTGCTTGTACTCCAAATGGTTCTGGCTTCTTATGAACTAAGTAACCACCATTTCAACCACTGAAGACAAACTTTTTCTCTTCAGCCAGCACCTGGGCCCAGTCCTCCTGAACTCAGCTGGAGGAGGATCCGGAATCCCATCATTCTCTGGGACTGAAAAGTTTTAGAACTCAGTTTCTTGCATTGAAGGCCAAGAAGTGAGGTAAAGGTGGCTCAGAGCAATCAGTCAGTGGCTCAATTATAATGCTTTTTGGTTTGACATTTTGCCAGTGGCCGAATGTCAGTGCTTTTTGTTTGACATTTTTCGCCTCTGATTATAATGTTTGCTCCTGAACTACATAATTTTGTTGTCCTTTCCCGATGTCTGAGTGAACAGTAGGACAGTTAGTGCTACTCTGAAGAAAAGTGGAATATGTTTAGGGAGTGTTGGAGTTCATAGTGTATTTTTGTAACTCGTTGTTAGACTCTTAGACATTGCATGTAACTGTCACATTTGTGTAAAGACTGTGATAGGATCCGTAAATGGAATTGCATGCTCCTTTATGATACACAGTTTATAGGTGTCTTTGCTGATTTTGTACTCCAAAGAATAGTATTACAGCTTCACTTGGAAAAAATCTATTATTTCTCCTGAAGGTTGTCATGTCAACAGTGTTGTTTCGAGAAGGTCAAGAGCAGTAGCCTGAAAGAGCACTTCTTTGAATTTCTGCTTTTGCCTCAGTTATTTAATGATGTTACTCAGTTACCACAGCATTCTAGAAAGTTCAGTGTTATCACTGTAGTCATTCTTCTTTCCTGAGGAATTTTATCTATTGATATTTTGGGGATTAGGGGAAAGGATGCAAAGCAATGAACTGTAATGTGCAAATGATTGGCCCAGCATTGAAATTTGTCCTTCTTGCATTTCTCAAATTGTCAGCTTTCTTTTCTGGATCTGCAGCAAAGTTTTTTTCCCAATTTTAAAGTTACGTCATCTCTTTAAAAAAGTATTTTATTTTTCAGCTTAGGCAAATCAAATCCTTAAGGCAGCAAACAAAAATTTCTTCCATTGGCCAGTAAAAAGATCATGCACATAAACATAAATACATAAGTCACTCCGAAAGTAATACCTCTTAATTATTTCCACACTATTTGATAGGGCACATTCTCAGCTACATAACACTCTTTCTTAACATAGTCACTATCACTAGCTATGCATTTTCACCAGCAAGAAACAAGGAGATTACTTTAGCAGGAGCTCCTGTATGTATAATAATTTATTTATATAAATATGTAAATAATGTATGCAAATGTGATTATAAGTACATACACACACACACCAACACATACCAAAGTACATACATATATGTATGTAAGTTTGTCTATGTGTATGCATATTTATTCAAGCACAAATTATACACATACTAATTTACAACTCTGCTCCTGGATATGATGTGGTGTATCATTTAAGAAGATTCCTGGTAACATTATTTCAAAGAATCATAGAATCATAGGCATCGTAGAATCGCTTGGGTTGGAAGGGGCCTTAAAGCCCATCCAGTCCCAATCCCCTGCCATCTGCCAAATGAGGCGGCACAGGCACCCAATTCAGCCTGGCCTTGAACACCTCCTGTAATGGAGCATCCATAGTTTTCTGGGCTGCCACTGCCAGGGCTTAATCATCCTCTGAATAAAAAATGTGTATGGTGAATAAAATGTACTCCCCAACTTCTGAAGTGTCTCATTTGAAATAAGATGTAGTATATGTTCCACTTCACTACAATTTTTCTTGTGCAGAAGAGGCAAGCACTGCCATGTCTCTCTGCCTTGTGGGGCAATGCCAAATAAAAAGCAATAATTATTATTCAAGTGGTGTAATAGTTGCAGTTGACAATGATCCCTTCTAGTGAGGCCAGATGTCTCAGTGGGACTACCTTCATACATAAAATATTTATTTCTGTGCCGAAGTGTGTGAAATCAGTGAGTGCTGGTATAAAATCTTTAAGAAGTGGCAACTTGCCATTAAAAAAAAATGTGACAGGCAGCAAAAAGAGATTTAGTAAAGGCAAGTTATTAAGGGAACAAGGCAGAGAAAACTCCATCAAAAGGTGACACAGTGGTTTCGCAAGGACACTGGGGGCTATCTTTACACACAACTCCACTTACAGGAACCAAGCAGAGCATAGAGGGTGATCGTTACCTTCATTTCCCCTTTTGGTCTCCCTCATTTAGTGGGAGACTCTCACTGTTGATGAATATCTCTGGGCAAGACAGTGATGAACATTATCTACTGCCTTAAGAGGGAAGGCTGTTCTTGCAAAACAGCCATGTGCTTCAGTGCTTCCTTCTGCCTCTGTGGGCCTTTGTCAATGGGCTGTTTGTGCAGCCAGTGCGGCAAGCTCTGAAGATAAAATGCCATGTGCATGAGGTCAGTGACTGAAAAGGAATGTTGCAAGAGCTGTATATTGTCCTGCATAGGAAGAGGTTTTTCAGGGGAGCCCACAATTCATGGCCAGCTGGGCATCAAATCTCTTTGCTGCAAAACAGCAGACACAAGGTCACAATCTCCAGAAATGCAGAAAGGCATTTACACTGCTTTAAGCCTCTCCAGGCTCTACGATGAGATAGAAATTGCTCAGATGTGGGCTGTTTCATTGTCTTGCCAATGCTTTTGGCTCAGGGAAGATTGGTTTTTCCATATGCAACATAAACATCTTCTTAACACACGCACACACACAAAATCCTCCTAATGCAAGTTGGTTATACCTTTCTCAGCACTGAAGTAGAAGAAATCAGACTGACAACTGGCGTAGATCCAGGCTATTTTGGGCAAATACAGAGACAAGGGAAGTGGCTGGTTCTCCTCAGCCAGTTCCAGCTGCCTGTGGCCATAGGGAACCTGACATGACTGTTTGCTCCTCAGCCTGGACCCATGCTGTGACCCTGCAAGATGCTGCAAACCTGCCTCAGCTGGAGAGTGAGGCACATCATGAACTCACAGAATCACAGAATATCCTGAGCTGGAAGAAACCCACAGGAATCATCAAGTCCAATTCCTGACTCCACACAAGACCACCTAAAATCTAAACCCTATGTCTGAGAGAACTGTGCAAACACTCCCTGAACTCGGGCAGCTTGGTCTCTAATCCCCAGCTGCCCCTCTCCTGACACAGCTCCATGCTGTTCCCTTGGTCCCTGTTGCTGTCAGAGGAGCCCTGTGTGGAGCGGCAGCCACCACGAGGGCTCACATCAGCTCTGCTCTGAGCAAATACTGGGACCTCACGTGATCCTTCAGACCCTCCACTGGTTTTGCAGACCTTCTTTGGACACTCTCTAATAGTTTTATTCCTTTCTCATACTGTGGCACCCAACCCACATGCAGTACTGGGGGTGAGGCCACACAGTGCAGAGCAGAAGGGACAACCCCTTCCCTTGCCCAATGGCAGCGCTGGGCCTGCTGGACCCCAGGGTACAGTTGAGTGTACACATTTCTTTACCTCCAGAATATGTGAGACAGCTTGAGAGCAACCTATGTTGTCGTTAGCACTCTCTGACACCAGCAGATCTGCATCACTGGGAGACTTAGCGTAATGGGTGGATACATCCTTCCTGGATGTATGCTTACCCACTTCTAAAAGACTAATTTCTGTGAGGCTTCCCATCTTTCTTTTTGCACATTTTAAACCAAATTAGCCTTGCAATGGCTAGCTAACTGAATTCTCCTGGAGCTGATTCCTTCATGAGAGCTGCATCTGTATCTCAGAGATGTGCAGGCAGCTCTTTAGCTACCACAAACAACTGCAAATGCAGTTGAGTCTCATCTCCCATTCCTGGATTTTTTTCCACTTCATCCTGTTGCTTGTAGCTTGCACTTGATATACCATGAATTCACGTAGACCTCTTTAGCGTGTTTTGTAACAGTGGAGAATTATGCTGCTTTAATTATTTGGAAGTAAAAGAGGGTTTTCATCCATCCATTTAAAACATCAGCCACATAAATGTCTCTGGTATTACACAAATGGGAGTTTTTTTGTAAGATGAAATAAAAAATCTAGGATGAGCCTCTCAGCCAGTTAGAGAATAATGTCCCTTAGCTGGCTGAGTAACGATTGAGAGGTGCTTGAAATAGAGAAGGAAAACTCCCCAGAGACTGAAATCCCATAGGTACATATCTCTCTTATTTTCAGCAATAATTACAGGACACTGGGAAACCCCATTAGTCCTACTGCTCATATTAGGATTTCCACAGAAGCTGCAAGGTTTCAGTTCTCATACCTCCAACCAACTTTTGACATTGATAAACTACTCTGAGTCAGGGCAGCAAAGTTTCCAGTCTCTAAGCCCTCAACAGGAAAGACAAGGAGACACTAGAGTATGAAATAGAAATGAACACCTTTTGTTGATTATCTTTCCAGCATGCAGTTCTCTCTTCAAATAATTTTGTTTGAGTACAAACATCTAATTTTTTTTCCCTCCTTGGTTTAATTAGCATTGGTAGAGACAAGTGTGTAGTACAGGACTGAAGCTATGTAGTGGAAAGAATGCAGATGAGTGTCTTCCATTGGTTTCCACAGACCAAAGAAAAGTCAGTGATTTTGCTTTTGCTACCAGTTCAGCAGAAAGTTACACTAGCACAACAGTGCCAACTTTCCCGAACAGGGAGGAGAGCTGCTCTGCTTGGTCCCACAAAGCCACATGGCAATCAACAAAATAATGTTTTTGCATTTGAGAATGTGTGACTTGATTGATAATATCTAATTTTACATGACTTTTAAACAAAACCAACAGAAAGATATGGAGACTTTTTAGGAGCAGTGGGAGAATGAAAAGCTGAATGAAGAAAATTGTGCTACACATCATCTTGTCTTATTACTGTTAACGCCAGCAGTCATAATCAAGAGTTTATTGTACAGGGCAATCTGGATGATTAGAAACTGGATTCAAGTTCATAAAAAACATCTTGACATAAAAATCTTTTTTTTTTTTTTTCACCAATAACACCAGGAGGCAAATTTACTCCCTCCCTCCGCAACCTCTTTAATTCAGTGGAATTATACCAGAGATAATTTTAGCCATGTATCATCAAGATTCTTTTAAAACCATATTTCAAATAAATGTACATTTGCACAAATATGTCACTACGAAAGATGTTGATATTGTATATGTAAGTTGTTCCTCTCCTTACCATTTGTGTATTTGATACTTGAAAATTCACTTGAAAATTTATTTCAAATGTAAACAGAAAAAAAAAAAAAAGGGAAATTATTGTGCCCACTGAAATTATTTTCTTCTAAACTCATTGTGTTTTTAGAAGATACATCCTTTCCCATTGTCATTTCTTTTCTAGCCACTGTGACAATAACAAATTCATCCAAATAAGATACTGCTTGAAATTTGGTCATAAAATTAACTGTGTATATTTCTAGAGACAGCATCAAGACACATCAGAGGAGCTACCTAAGAGCAGTTTATCATTGCTTCATTCAAGAAAACTCTCACATTGTTATTCTCCCTTCAGATCTTTTCTGTCATCCCCCCTTCCACCTTCCCCTGCTCCTCACTTTTTCCTCTTTGTCTATGCTTTTCTCTTATTCTATTAGGATCCTCCTCTCTTTTCCCCACTTTAAGAACAAAATACCTTTCTTTGCTACTTCTTTAGTTCTTTCTTTTACCGAGCAAAGTGATTTCTTTGATTTGCCAGCTCTTGGGAAACAGCAAGCTTAGGCTGCCACTAGTCAACTTGATATTTTCCTCTCTAGGGATTCTAGTAGTTTAGTCTTAGTTAAGATTTGCTATCAATGGGTTTACAATGGCATGGCCTTTTGAAAACAGCTGCTGCTCCTCTCTGGATTAGTCAAGCAGGCAAGAATGAGGATAAGGACTTGGTTAGTTGTGACCCCACAGAAAGAGAAGTCCTAAAGAGAGAGCTTTGAAAGCAAACTTGCATCTCTGCTTCATGGGTCAGTAATGTTGTGTGGTATGATATAGACACAACACATGGTTATCCAAGCCTGGATACTATATATACTGCTGTATTAAAAGCATTTCATTCTTTGAAAATGCTGTCATGTCTGGGGTGGTACATGGATGCTTCATAACAATGAATGACAACGCAGTGCAACCAGACAGGAAAAGAACAATATGCTGAGGAATATATTTAGAGTGCAACTTGATAATACTTAAAATGATGTCCACATGCTCTCCTAGACATCCAGATTGTTCCTAGGCATTATGTGGGATTTGCACAATCTTGAAGTACATTTCATATTAAATTATTGGGCCTATGACATGAAAGGCACTCTGTGACACTATCAGAGAGCTGCATCACATTTATTACTGTGCTCTATCCTTCATTTTTTGAACAGTAGTTGCAGACACCACAGATGGAGATTTGAATGTGGTGTGAAGCAGCACATCAGGAACTAGTTAAGGTAACTGTTTTGCAATCTGCAATTTACTCCTGCGAAGAGATCCCGTGGCACTTTAACCGAAAGTAGGGGTGTTAGCCCCTGCATGCTGGACTCAGTTCAAATTCTGCTATAAGCATCTGGAATATCTCCGTGATTTCAAGTGGATATATTGTTCTTCACATCACAGCCTCAAAACTTGTATATTGTTCCTAGAAATAAGAAATAGATATGAAGAATCACCAGAAGTTATTTCAGTGTAAGAAATAAGTACATCTCTAACAGCACGCTGCAAGTTTGTATTTTCTAGTAGAAATAGACATGCTTCATATAACTGATGCAGCATTGTGTCTCATAGTGTGCTTTTTAACAATCAACCTATTATCAGAATAAATCAGTCATTCTAAATGTCCAACCAGTTTCAAAATCATTTTTCCTTTAAAGAAAAACAAGGTTTTTTTCACTTTTTTCTCTGCTTGAACATACAGTGCCATATCCCCTTATCTTACTGGTGAAGTATTTAAACATTGTAATAAAGAGAAATGCTACAACATATGCAAGTTGGTGCTTTCACTGAAAAGTTCATCTGGCCTACAGAACTATCTTCAGGTAGGAAGTTAAAATATATGGGTAGCAGCAGCCACACTGCTGCTCTCATTCAAAGATGAAGCTGATCATAGATCAGTTCATATACTATGTGTTGAATGCCACAGGACATCAGAGACAGACCATAGTAGCCTGCGTGTATTTGAGCTTTTCACATTCTTCATTTATTGTTAAAACATAAAACCTCTGTTTTGTTAAGGAAACTAATTAGTGTCATCCATTGTAATAGATAACAAGACTTAGATGTTAAATGGCCTTGGAAATGTACTAATGCCTGTGCCCGGGACATTGCTGGGTACCACAATACTTCTGTGGTGATAAAAGAGTCAGGAAATTCGCCAGAGTACTAAGGATTTCATTTAGACTAAGTGCACAGGCAATAACTCTCCTGATTTTGGTGGTTATAGCTACTGAAATACAGTCAAAGGAGAAATGCCAAAGGCAGAAATTATTGTAAAAAAACTAATAAGAAGACACGCTCTCTCACTTTTGGTTTATTTCTCCTTCTCTCTTTATCTAGGGGTTCTACAATGTGGGGAAGAGACACAGCAACAGGCGGGTGGTGTGAAAGGGGAGAAAGAAGAAAGACCTTTAAACCAGTTCTATCTAGCTCCTCTAGCAAACCAGCCAGGAGATGACAAGCATATGCTAGCGCATACATTGCTGCTAAGCCCTGCCCAAGTGCAGATGTACACCCTAGGAATCCAGTATTCATTGTTTTATGGCAAAGACAACTGAAACTCTGAGCCTTGCTCCTATTTACAATACAAAAACCACTTCCATACATCAGGCTTTAATAGCTCTTCAGGTCTTCCTCCTCTGCCAGGTGCAAATGAATGTTCATGTAGACCAGCAGCATACTTCCCTCTTTGACATGTGCTGTGGTTTTCTAGAGGGGTTGAAATATGTTTTCCCCTTCTGAAACTTATTCCTCTTTCAGCAACACCATGTTGGTGAGGCATATCTTCTGGGGGCTTTCAACACAAGCACTGCCAGCTTGTAATGCTCCTATGCCAAGCTTTCTGACTTCTGAGACTAAGTCTGAAGATGAATGAGAATGTACAGAATTTTGCTGAACTGTTTCTGGAGTTCTGTATCCCTGGGTTTTGTGCAGTAATGTGCTCTTCCCCCATTCCCAGCCATTTTGTTTCAATATCACTCAGATACCAGCAGTTGTTGTCCACTTCACCTGGCACACAGAGCCAGCTGAAGCTGCTGCATGAGTTCCTTAGGTGGGCTGATGCCATTTAACAGTCCTACTTTCCTTGGAAATGCCAAGCCTTCTGTCGTTATATTGGGCACTTGATGTGGTTTTAACACAATTCAGAGATCAAAGTCTAATGCCAGAAGGAGGCTCCAGTTTCTGTTTCTGTCAGGACTCACAGCTATGTGGTTTTTGTTAAAAAACTAAGCAAAAGTCAGCCTTTTCAAAAGACGGTGGTGGCGGCTTGGTGTCCAATATTTAACTAGGATATTGAGAGTCTAATTTCACATCTCTGTTTGGCTTGCATGGATTGAAGCTTCAGTCAGCAATGTATTGTATGGTGGTGGTGTGCAAATAAGTTAGGTTTGGAAACAAGATGATCAAATTAGCACCCCAGTGTGTTCAAATTAATGTGCCTGACACTGTTGCCATTGCAGCTGTGTGGCTTTTCAACTGGAACTGGCTTTTGCCTGCAGTGGATGGGATCCATCTCAATCCATTCAGATAGACAAGTGCAAGATTCCACTTAGAGCCTAAGTTCACGTACCTAACTGCAGTTTTAGATCTCAGGGCCATTGAAATCCAGTTCCTCTTAGTCCTAACATGAATTTGTCCAATGTTTATCTTGACACGTTTCTGTCAGCTGTATTCATCTTTCTGGATTTGATTCTGATGCTCTAATGGTCATTGCCAGGCAAGTGCTGAAAAAAATTGCTGTGCAATTTTTTTATTATTAAATTCTAAGTAAATTCACATTTAATATATTTGCACTCCGTTTTTTTCTGCTTTTCACATACACCCTAGCAAATAAGTTTGGTTGCAGAAAATGTTTGCAGAAGCAGCACATTTTTAAGTAAGAATGAAAAATATTTGTAGGAAGCAGATTTTGTATTCAATATAAACCTTACTGTAAGGAAGATTCTATCTGCTTAGGGAGCAGAAGTATGCTAGCTAGTCTTTAATTAAATTTCCTCACATACTGAAGATTTAACTATTTTTGACAACTTAGCAAAGGGCTCTCTACAACTTGTTATTCATTTCCATTTTATGTACTAGCTTAGCTTAAGCATGAGACAAAGCTTCTGTTCTTCATGTTCTTGCTGGGATGCTACAGCAATGACTGAGAATGCTCATGGTCATCCTCGGGAGAACAAATAAAAAAGGCAGGGAAGAGGCTTTCCAAGCTAGATTTGTACTCCCACCTTACATATGGTACTGGGAGGACATACCATAACTCCTCACATATGGTACTGGGAGGACACAGAACTTCAATTCAAGTCTTTTGTTTTGAAATCTCATGCAACATGCCCAAATGAGTTGGTCTGGATGAATTTTTCCAGTAAGACAATCAAAGTTTATTTCCAGTGAAACCTCAGCTCTGTTTCCAATGAATTTCTTTTCAGCAGCTGTTTCTGCAGTTAAAGCCATTGAGCCACGTTCTTCATCCCTCTTTTGGCTGTTTGGTCCCATGCTGCTGCTGAGAGGAGTGTAGCAGTTGCTAGAAAACTCTGCAGTGCAATAAAGTTCAGAGGATGCAAAAGATCAAAGGAGGATGAAGAATGACTACACCTCACTTGCCCAAGAGCTGGTGTTTGTCAAAGTGCAGCTGGCTGAGTTTACATGGGATTATCTGAAGGACGAGGCTCTACTTAATAACAGTTGTAGAAATAAATTATTCTTCAGCACACCTAGTATATTTGTATGGTGAGGCAGTCATCTGGATCTGAATTTAGCCTGTAACACATGTATCCTTCCTTTTTTTTTTGAGTGTCAGAGTGAATTTCTGCTAGCTTGTCGAGCTTGATACTTCTTCAGATGTTTAATGTATCGTGATACAGTGTACAACAGCACTTTTCTGATGTCCTATATTGATCATTCAGGCATTGTTTTCATCAAGTCCTAAAAAAAGACAAGACAGAGTACTTTCCCTGTTTTTGACCAGTATGCTCCCTTTCTCTACTTGCTCTGTCCTCTGTCTCCCCAGGCCTTGCTTTTAAAATTAACACAGGTGTAGATATATTTGTTGTGGAATATCTCATATTTTACAAAAATGAAAAGTTCAGTCTTTGGGAAAAGAAATAAAACAACATAGAAGCAGAACTTTCTCCAGGCTCCAGTCCTGAGACCACATCCTTTATAAGGCTGTCAAATCACCCCAAGGTAGTGCAGTTTATCAAACAATTTCCTTTTTTTCCCCTCCCTCTGTACAGGATAAAGGAAAGCTGCCAGTGCAGGTTTTGCCTTATTGGTTTAGACTAAAAAGTAGAATTTCTCATGAGAGAGTGGGAGATCCACTGAATGGTTCATATTAAAATGATGTTTTGGCAAAGAACATGAGTGTACCTATGGATACTCAGTGCGTGCTTTCAGTCAGACATTAAATTGGCACAACTGCCTCCATGTTATTTTTTCATGCCACAATATGATAACACTACAATAATACTCACATGCTGACACAACAGAAAACACTGCCAGTTTGGACTCCCAAGCATTGGCATGCTTTTATTTATAATAGCAACCAAGCACTCTCTGTGAGCTTCACAAAAAATGTTTCAGTGGAAGTGGGAGAAAATGAAAAATAAGAAACAAATTGCTTAACAAAGTGTTGGATTGAAGAGGCTAAATCGCAACAAACAGAAGATCTGTGGCACTTCAGAACAGCTTTTGCTCTTCTTCTCCTTACTAGTGTAAAGTTTTTCACTGGATTCATCTGTATAGGTGCAATTCATTTCCATTCCACCGTTATGTCATTTATAATTTAAATTTATGAGAAAAAAATTTAGGTTTGCCAGGGGAGCAGCTGGAGCATTCTATTCCCTTTGCCGTAGAAAATGTAGAACGCATTGTCTCTGACATGTCCCACTGAAACTGCTACCCTTTCTGATAAATATCCATCAACGTGTAATATTTATTCTTCTGTTTTAGTTTCACTGCAAACAATTGACAGGCCCTCAGCAAGGAACAGGTTTCCTGCTGAGGCAGTACCACCTGTACAGCCTTCCTAAGCTCACATCAAATGCTCTGAAATGGAGGCTTTTGTAGGGTTAATGAATAAAATGAACAAAGCTGATGCAGTCAGATGAATCAAAACTCAGTTGTGGTAGCATTACTCCAGAATGATACCTTTATATAAGATCTTTATTGCAGGTAAGAAAAGACTTTTCAGACTTTTTCACTTTCCTTTAGCCAAAATCTCTCACTCTTTACAACATAGGTATATACTTCAACTGTCTGTATTTGTATTTAGATTTATTAATACAAACAGTGTCTCTGCTGTTGTCCTCTACTACTCCCTTAACCTAATATTTTCAAGGGAAAAAATATATTATGTGATTTTGAGTGGACAGCAAGAGATAAGGTAAGGAATCCAGGCTTCAAAAAACTACCTTTGAAAACCAGACACCTCTCAGGAACATCTCAGTTTGGTCCTTACCAAAGGAAGCCTCTCTTTAAACCATGGAGATGACTGTGACTATTTATGTTCACATCATGGAAGCAGAAATGTTCATGCAACTCCCTGGGTCAGGACCACAGGTGTATTAGAAATGCTGATGATTTTTGCACTTCATGGTAGAGCTTAATTTTTAAGATGTCAAAATTCTTCTTGCAGATCCAGTAGCTTGAGAAAATTTTGTCTTAGAGTAGCCAATGTCCTTAGTGATTGTTTCTTTCAATATAAGTGGTATTTTAATAAACTCTGTAATAAATGTGCCCAGCGGACTTCCATCACAGCAATTACTGATACTTTTGGGGACTAAATCTACATTACTGAGTAGCAAACATTGCCAGTAAATGTCTTTTATGTTCCTAACTCTGTAGTTTACTCACACAAGTAAGCGTCTCCAGAATTGTGGCTACAGTTCCTTAGGTCATTATCTCCATTTTAGCTCACCCTTTAGGTGAGGTATGTTGAAACGATGTCATAAAAATTAATTTTAAGATTGCTATTTTTTCACCAGAGGCTTCGGTAAAAAACTTGCAGCCCTCCTGTGCTAACCTTGTACAGCAATCAAAGGCAATCCCCAGTCCATCCTACACAGAGAATTCAAACAGCCCCAAAATTATGAAAAATGCATTCCCAAGGATATCAGATGTGATGGGAAGAGGGGTACAGCAGCAGTGATGTGAATAACACAATCACTCTTCTTTATACATGAAAGTCATGTCTGTTTTATTGAGTTGTTCATTGTTTTCTTGCATTGTTGTTCTGACAGGATTTTGTTTACTTCTGGCAATTTTTGGAATCCTAATACAGAGTCATACACATGGAATAATTTTTTTAGAGTGTTATTTTGAAATTTAATGATTTTTCTCTTACAAGTAAGTCTAGAAACAAGCTTGATTATCCTTGACTAATATTTATAAGGGATGAAGTTAAAGAAATTTTGCTTCAGTTTCCACCTACAATAGGATCAGATGTGAACAGCTAGATCTATAAAATAGTGCTCAAACTCGGAGTTTAATATCTCTACCATCCAGAGCTTTTCATGTACAGCAATCACTATTTAAGCTGAAAGAAAGGTACTTCCTTTCCTTAGTCTTAAGCAAAACAAGGTATCTTTGGGTCACCCAAGGTATCTTTGGACCCAAGCCATGTATGAGTGTTATACCCATGAAGAGCTTTATGTGAAACAGCCACTTGGAAACCCATAGCTCGCAGAGGATATATGGTTCTGGCCACCAAATCTCAAATAGTCAGGTGCATTTAAAATTGTGATGTTTATAAGGATGAGTGACCCTCAAAATACCTTTTCTACCATGACCACAATAAAACCAGTTTTATTGTTTTTTTGCATGAATGTAGGTTAGAGAAATGCTCTGCTTTCTGAGTTTGGAACATTCAGGAGGAGATGGCCCAGAAAAGGTGATGTCCCAAGGCAGAGCAGTGAAGTAAGATTTCACAGTAATTTTTCCTTTGCATCTGAGTGAGTTGCTTTCACTCCATACAAGCCTTCACAGTACCAGCCCCAAATGCTCACATTCAGTACAGATATTTCTTTTAATTCTGGGAAGAGAAAAGGCAAAGCTTTTTTTCTGGGCATATTCACAGTCGGTTCTCAGACAGAAATGAGCTCTGTGATTTTTAGTGCTTTGGATATTAGGATAATTATCAGAAGCTAATGAGTTTTTAAAGGTTTCTAATTTGAACCTATGATTTTAGAAGCTCTCTCCTGTCAGAATCTAACTAGGTTACAGACAACATGACATGATCTATGGCCCATTTCTGCTAATGACTAACACACAAAGACACAGCCTCTTATGGGTAGCACTCCTCTATGCACATGATGGGGAGGAAGCTTTGGAAATCCAAAATGCAAGTCTTGTGCTCTATCAGAAACTATTCCTAAGCAGTTGAGGAGAAGCTAATAAGAAAAAATTAACCTCCACCTGTGTGTGATAAAATATAGACTTTCACCTATATTGAAAAACTAGAGTAAGCAAAATCAGAGACAGGCAACTGCATAGTGGAAATTGTCTTTCTTTTAACATCTGGCTCATGCTGGCACTAAGTGAAATTTTGTACCATTTGGCAGCTTAATGCATGTCCACTCCTCAGTGGACAAGTGCAGATATTGCATTGCAGTCTGCATGAAATGTGACATCTCAGCAGGGAGCTAGGATAAAATGTGAATTACTCTCAGTCCTTAGCAGTTTGCCTCCTGAATCTCAGCTGAGGTATCCTCAGAGTGGCCAGGAGAGGAAAGGTGCGTTGCTGGTGGCTGCTCATGAAAGTGGCTATGTGTGCAACAAGGAAAGAAAAGAAAAAGAAAAAAAATGCCTTAGGTAATGGAACAGTCAGAGCAGAGTCTTATCCATTATATCTTAAACATCTCTTGAATTTTGCCACCTTTTGTGGCACTTGAGGAGTGTTGCTTGTCCCAACTCAAAAAATACTTAATGCTATGCATTTCTGGTACTCACCTTAATTATTGCAGTGACAGTGTTTTATTAATCATGAATTATTAAATGACAAAATTGGAACCAAACCTCATTCTCTCTTGTACTCATGAAGCCACCAGAATAATAAAGTGTGGAATACCTTCCCACATCAGGTTCTAGCACACAATTGCTCAAACCTCATTTATTTCTGTAGCAGTGCATATCAGGTGTGAGTTGGGAAGAACAAAAGAAAAATTCAAACACAAAAAGAACAAACTGAAAACAAGTATCTTCTTCATGTCAGTTTCAGTTTTGAGGAGTGAGGTCAGTTACAGTGGTCAGCAAGAGTGCTTGTTTGCCAGATATGTCCCAAACACACCCATTTTGTATTTTTCATTTAAAAAAATAAATAAAAAGAAACCTGTTTTCGGTATAGAAATGTTCAAAATTCATCCAAGCTGAACATAACCTATATATGTCTGTGTAATCTGCCTATATTGGACTGAAGTTCTTTGGTGCTTTGAGACTCTATTATGTTGCATGTGGTTTCCATTCTCTTGCTTTTATAGCTTTTTGGAATTTATTTTAGATCTTCTGAGACCTCTAACCATTCCTTGGCTAGAAAGATGAGGTTTCAGATTAGGGTTTTTGTTTTTTTTTTTTTCCAGAGCTTCTCATTTCTTTGTATGTACAGTTCAGTGTTAGACTCAATGTTCTTTGATTCCCAGCATTGCATCATTAACTAGCCTTGTTTTTCTTTTTGCCAGCATGTACTACTCCTCTAGAAATAGTGTCATTTCTTAATAAGAGACAGTTTCAATGTTATTGATTTTGTTCCTTCTGTCTTTACTGGGGAAAATTTCCTCAAATTTTAATTATTTTGTTGCATTGCTTTTGATGAATTATGGTTTATTATGTTTTCCTGGCATAACTTTTTAAAATGTGCATGGAGGGAAGTATGGACCAACTCTTACAATCATAGGATCACTTGGCAGCTTCCAGCAATGCTCCAACTATGAAACTTAATAGGCCATGGAAAATAAACTGCCAGATTGAGGCAGACCCTGCCATAGGCAGAATCCAGTCATAGAAGTAAATCCATATGAAGTCTCACTGAAGTTTTACTGAGGCCAAGTCAGAATTGGGATGTAAGGCAGTCAAACAAAAGATCCCTTACCAGCTCTGATATTGTTTCGCCTATTTGTGGATGTCTTGTGGAACTGAGATTTGCATAACTCACACACCAAAGAGATTAAAGTAATGCAGAGTTTTCTTCAACTCATTACTTGTTGCTCCCTATAGTTTACATATTTTGGGGATTATTTTAATCATGCTCACTCCTGGGTCTCAGAATTGTGAAATCAAACCTGTTTTGTTGGCTTTGGTTAGCAACCGGAGGAAAGGAAATAGAATTTAATAAGGTGGGCAGTGCAAATAAGGTGGTGACTAAGCTGCATTGCTTATCTAAAACCCTACAACTGATATATTTCTCTCACTGTTGTGTATGGACGAATGTCCTGTATTTTGTGTATGCCAGCAGAAATTAACAGTAGCCTTTTTCCTTGCACAATTGTTCTAGTAGGTTCTGTGCATCAGTGAACCAGATCTCTGCCATTCCTGGTCCTTCAGCATGAAGTCCTCTGCCTGTGGATGAAGCAACAGTACCAACTCACTGTAGGTTTTCAGCCACAGCTCAGTGAATTTTTCTCCTGTAAGTTCCTGAAAAAGAATGAAGAATTCACCAAAAGACTGGAGAGGTTAAACTGATGTGTCTGGCATTTCCTTTGACAGCCACCATTATAGATTTGAAGGCATGAACCTGGCTGGTTTGTGACATTTTATCACAGAGCAACTGAACTGTGGTACCCATCCATTGTCTGTAATTCATGACAATTTAACACAGACCAGTTTTTTCTGCTCATTAAATGGGCCCTACTTTTCTTAGGTGAATCTAAAATTAATGCCTTCTAATTGTTTTATGGAAACTACACAAATAGCTTGACAACACTATTTGATATAGAAAATGGTAAGCTACGGAATACTATTTTTCAGCATAGACAACACTACTTGCTGATTTGTGCACATGACCTGATCAAGATGCTCTTCATTTTGTGGTGTGATAGCTGTGCATGGCTGTTTGGAATATGGCTAGTTTTTTACATCACTGTCATCATTTCTGAAACACACACCCACCCCTTCCTGTGCTCACAGCCAATGTTCAGTTTCCATAAACATTCAGCAAGTATCGATGAGGAATTCAGTGACACACCTTTGCTTCATCTGCACTTCTATGTCAGACACCGTTCTGTCAGACTGCCCTTCTGCTACCATCTGTCACACAGCAACAACATATCACAGAATATTGTTGGGAAGGTTCAACCTCCACTGCCATACCACCAACCTCTGCCTCTGATGTTGTAGGCCAGCATCATAAAAGAGGAGGCATTATTTTTTAAACAGCCCTTGTATGTCTATTTGTTGCCGCCTAAAGCCATCCACGAATTCAGCAGGGCTAACTATAGGAATATGAAGTGCCTGGTGGCCACAGATATTTGCTGGACCAGATGCATAACTGCTGGAAAACTTCACCATACAACACTGGCGCAGTACCATCTTCACGTATGTTGTGTCTCAATGGAAATAGTCTCTTTGAGCAGGGACTATATATATTTATTTACATTTCACACTTGTGCTGTTTTTCAAATCAGTGGAATACATAATCAGGTTCTTAATTAGCAGTGTGCAGTACTGAACGGCAAGTGTACAGTTGTTCTATAGACAGCCTGTATAATAGTGCGCATCCATTATATGGATGACTTGGAATCAACGTTTCCATGTGATGATTGCAGTGCCAAGTGCACTAGTTAAACAAAAATGTCATGCTGAGACTGACCATTATGCAGCAGTTTTGAAATGAAGCATGAGCTCTCTACACATGAGATGAAGCATCAGTTTTCTATTAGCCAAACACATCAGTGACCATAAACAAACAAAGATGAGTCACTGCAAATTAAATAGAAAATCTGAAACTGAAAGCTCTCTCTGCATCAAACTGATTTTCTAAGGTTGAGATACTGGCCAGCTGAATGCCTTGAGTTTAGAGTTAGAGTGAGTGCATCTCTCCCTTGCTGCCCTATGAATGCCCGGGCACTCAAATAGGCCATTGCCTGCCATCTATGACCACGTGGTACTACCAAAATCCTTTTTCTTATTCGCACTTTTAAGAAACTATTCCAAAAATAACTCACCTTCAGTGTTTAGCTTAATTATTTTCTGCAAGTTTTCCATTATAAATTGTTGCCTATTTGTTTTTCTTCCTTACAGAGCAGGAAAACTGGCTCAGGCTCTGAAAATACATAAGCAGAGATTTTCTAGAGACATTTTGCTGCCATGATTTTTTTGCCTGATATTCCTGTTTATGTTCTGACTCCAAGATTATCTATAGACA
Organism: Tetrao urogallus; assembly: GCF_951394365.1. Classification (NCBI taxonomy): domain Eukaryota; kingdom Metazoa; phylum Chordata; class Aves; order Galliformes; family Phasianidae; genus Tetrao; species Tetrao urogallus. Next base: position 15,597,605 of record NC_136816.1, on the reverse strand, counting down.
TTTTTCACTGACTTTTTTTTGGTGGTGGTGGCAATGAGGGTTTGGTGCCTTTTTCCCAGTGTTGCTTGCAAAGCAGCTTCCAGGACGGCAAGCCCTAGTGCGGTGTGCTCATCACGCATATATTTAGCACCCTAATCTCTGCAACCGATGCTTGTTATACTTTTCTTGACATTTTTTTGTATGCTTTTTGACATCTACTTGCAAACTCCTGCAGCCTTTTCAGTCCTGATATTCACTTGTTTCATATGATGTTATTTTTGTAGTCTTTACATATGCGGATTCATTGCTCTCCTTCAAATCTTGTCTGCTCAGTTCATACTGGGACAGATAGTCCTCAAGGTTTTTTGTTGCTGCTCAGCCCTGGAATCTTTAGAGTCTTTTGGGAACAATACACTCCATTGGTATTTTAACATTACATTATTTCTTTATTAAAAAAAAAAAAAACAAAGAAAACAAAAAGAAAATGCACACAAACAAAACAACAAACAACAACAGCAAAAAACTGAGAAAGAAAAAACCACCAGACCAAACAGGAAAAAAAAATTCTAAGGACAGAAACCAAAACAAAAACCTACCAAGCAAACTAAAATAACAACAACAAAAAGAAAAAAAAAAAAAAAAAAAAAAAAAAGCAACAAAAAAGAAGCAATAATACAAAACTACTGGAAATTATACACAAATCTCATCATCTTAGGAGCTGTATGGACACAATATGTTTTTCTATGTACATCTGACAATATCATGGCATGCTGTTCAAATAAAAGGGATTGTAGAAGACTCCTGCACAATGTAAGTGCTTGAAACAAGGCAGGTTTGTGTGCACTATGACATCACTTGCTGTCAAATATTGCCCTTTCAAACCAAGAAAAATTTCAGGAAGTGTCATTTTTTCTCTCTTTCTCTCGCTATAGAAGATATATTTGTTTTTTTTTTTTTTTAGCTTTCCCAATATCATGCAGTTTTGCACACTTCAGCACAGCAGCAACGCACAAATGCTCTCTTTAGCTGCATGTCTAACCACAGTATTTGTGCATGCAAATATTAGAATGCTAAAAAGAAAAACCTTTGAGATTTTGGGTAATTCTCCACACGTAATTCTCAAATTACACTGAAGAAGTAACTCATGAAACATTGCATTCAGATAAACAATTCACAACAAATGTTTTGACAAATCTGTTGCCTTTTCTTTCTGAGACACATCCGTGAAAAGACTTTGCATTTTTCTCTTTTTTCATTTACCGAATACTGTTCTGCCATGATCAGCGTAGAAAAAAATGTCACCCCATGAATTCAGAACGTACTTATTTGGTCAAACTGTGAATGCTTACAGTTTTCTCATTCATTACTCACACCATAATTGACCACATGGCATTATTCCTGCCTGTGTACCTTTTTGCAGAACAGGAGGATGCGTTGGCTAAGTAGTCTTTATCAACATATGCATGGTACAAGCATAAATGTATGTGAGTTTCTGTGATGCTGCCAGCATGCACATTTATGCAAATATGTATTTGTGAGCTAGCTGCCATCATTCATGCAAATCCTTACAAGTCCATAAGCTTACGAATTAGACACAGTCTGGAATAATATCCAAATAGATTTCCCATTTTTTATTCAAAAATCATTCAAATATTTGCAGATTTACGTTATCTTACAACTAAAGAAAATTATGTTCTCAGATCATTTCAGTATGAATTCAGAGAAATTCAGATTAGCATGGGCTAATAACATTTATAGAGTAAATGAAAAACAATCAATAATACTGTGTTCGAAGCTATTTTGTACAGCATTTGGGAGCAGATGTCAAATTATTCATATGCTCTCAATGCTAGAGAAAAGAAGACTATAAGCTGCCATTAACTATTGTTAAGGAAGTTATACAATGTGTCAAATAGGTATCCCTGTATTTTGCATTACGATATTAATATAAAATAAGACTAATACAGTTCTGTGAGTTATAATCCACTTCTGGACAAACACTGGCTATCTATTTTTTGTTTTGTTTTAGTATTAATATTTGATATATGTCATGAAATCTTTACTAAAATAATCAGCAGTCATTTCCAATTAAATGAAACTGTACTATGTGTTTTAGATATCCTGATGTCTATCTATCTGTTACTTACTGTAATGTTAATATGTAACTGTAGAAGATAGTATTTCAACTCTACTTTTAATATCTAATTTTAGGAAGGGATAGATCTCTGATGATCAGTAAAATTCCCAGGCTTTTTCTGTGATTTGAAAAATTTACAGTCATCATGGGTTTTCTTGTACCATCAGTTTAACTTCAGTAAATTTAAGAGCAGCTTAGGTTTACATTTAGCCTTACTGTATTTTCCAGAGGACTTCCCACCACCCAACCAGAAAAGGTTCTGGATCAGGCTCAGCTATAAGCAGGATGACTTCAGACAAGTGCACAAGAGGCTGGCTCACTGGTCTTCTCTTTATCAGGAATCATCAGCATGATTTTGTCACAGTGTCTTCTAAATGGAGCACATCTCCAATACAGTTTGCTTTACAGCCATACTTTGAAACTCAGTGCTCCGATAGAATCAAAATTAGGCAGGATGAGTTCATCTGTCTTTTGTGATTACAATTCATTTTTTCCCTGAATACCAAGAGAAATTTCAGTTTTAGTGCAGATTCAGTGACAGTTCCATAGAATATCATGGAAGTGGCAACTAATGATTTGGGGAATACAGAAGCAAATGAAAAGCCACAAAAGCATGAATAATTGTGAAAGGGAGCAAAGACACTGTGAAACATGCAAGTGATCTTTCAAAACAATTTTGGTTTTTTTTTGTATTCTTCTGCAAATCATGGGCATAGTTAAATGGAAAATCTGCACTTCCATCACACTCTTTCTCTAACATATATTGAAAGTTATTTGAGAACTCACTCCCATATTCTGTGCAGGTAAATTTTGTGGGTACTGGGTGCAACATTTTTCTCTCATCCTTGTAAGAGTTGAAAATTGTCTCTCTTCTTCTCCTTGTCTTTCTCTCTCTCTGTCTTTTTTTTTTTTTTTTTCTCATGAAATAATTGGTTTCAATGGAAACAACTGAGAGTTTTTTTTTTCTTTTTTCTTATTCCGTGATGGTAAGTATTTTTACAGAATGAAACAATTTCTACTAAAGCAAATACATGGTTCAGACTTCACTTCATTATTTTAGGGTTAAGGTGGGGGAAGCCAAATGGAGAACTGATTTTCTACAGAAATTGATGTCTCTTTAGATCTGTAAACATTGAACTAAAGTACTTGACTTCCTGAGGTGAAATAAGTTACTTCCAGCAGTTGCTAAGACATCATTAATAATCATACGTGCAATAAATAACAACATGTGAATTAGTTCCTAAGAGATATATGGCAGCAAATTGCAGCAACAAATCATCGTGTGTGTAAGAGAATGATCATTACTCTAGTGTGTACAAAAGCTGTTTTAACAACTGTATTCTTTATGGTGAAGCTCACCCTAATTAGCCTTTCAGATTCCCAAGGGAAATGTCTGCAGAGCATTTGACATTGTGATGCTTGATCTAGTGGGGGGAAGGGAGATTTGTTTCTAAACCTAGAAAGCACGAGGCCACAAGCTTAGCTTTCAATTAGGTCACTTCTATTAATGGGAGTGGGAAGTAAATAGTCCTTTCAACCAAGTAGTTTGGAAGTAAGTGAATAATTAATCAATTTGGTATATGTAAATGCTTCAAGAGAGAACTATTTAGTGTCAAGACCATCTCATTATGAACGGTGTATGCACATAAGTACATAGGCACGCAGTCCTCACTTATGTATTTCTTTTCCTTTGCTAGCAATGTACAGTTAGTTTTTCCTACTCACCTACCCTGTTAACAAGTGTTGGAATTTTTTAGGAAGACGCTAAAACAAAGTAGGTGGCCAGGCTTTGCTAACACAAATAGAAGAGAAGCTATTAGCGCTGCTATCAAGCCACCATCTCTTCTCAAAAATCCTGAGCTGGAGGCAGCTGGGCATTGAAGTGCGTGAGCACTGGGCACCCCATGAGACACAAAATAGTATTTAGTTTCTGAGCTTATGCATAGGAAAAATTAGGTGCGTTAGAAGAAGGCAACCCACCTTAATTCTTTTTAAGGAACTATCAGATTTGCTGCTATAGTGCATATTGCTTGTAACAGAATCATATTTCCTAGTAAAAAAAACTTACATGCTTTCACTGAATGTCCCAACAGCTCCAGATCTAATAAGAGCAGACTTAAAAAATTCTTTCTAATAGGTTGACACCAGAAAATAATGCTAAGAGCAAACAAAGCAAGTGCAGCATGGTAGGCTTTTGTTACTTGTTTAAAATTACTCCTTATTCTGGAGAGATGGATCAAACCACGGAAAACATCTGTTTCATTTTAAGTTCAGCAATTATCATAAACCCTTCTTATGACCAAACTGTCCCCATTCCCCCCTCTCAGCCCACCCCCACAGGTCCCATCAAGTTTTATATTTATTTATTTTTATAAATATCCATCTTAAAGGTGTGATGGGTATCTTATCACGTAATGGCAAATGTATTGATTTGGTATGTGTGTATTGAGTGAGACAGCATGCCCAAATACAGCTCTTATGCATTTGTTTTAAAGATACCAATATCTTTGGAACTCAGAGTGGCCTTGGTTTTGAATTAAAACCAATGCAGTTAAAATGTAGGCATCAGCATTCTTTGCATAGCAATTATAGACTTGTTTAATAGCAAATGTGAGACCAGCAAGGTTTTCCTTTTTGCATTCTGCTGCAGTTATGAAGTGACACAGAAATCAGATTAAGTGATTCACTGACTGCTCTGGAGATGTACTGTTAATCCTATCTTTAGTATAGTTTTCTGAAAGAAGCAATATATTTGCCCAGTGGAAATGTGACAACTTGTAAATTCATGAGTCTGTTGTAGAGTAAGGCATAAATCCTGCTGCTGGGGAGGGACAATGTAGGTAGGCTGGAGAGAGCATCTGAGCTGCGGAATCATTCCTGAAAGAGTTAGGTTGTAAGGGGCTGCATCAACAAGCACTTCAGCATGTGTGTAAGTCCCTTTGAAGCCAGCCAGACTCAACACATACTTAAGTGCTTTGCTGAATAAAGGTGGGAACTAGCGTGTTTAGCTTTTAGCACATGCTCAAGTATATTTTTTCTAAATCAGGGCCCGAGTCACTTAAAAAAAAATAAATTATACACACATGCACTGGCACCACATGCTAGACAGCTTATGAAGAGTAAGTTTTTCCACAACAGAATCAGCAGGAACTATTATTAAACACAGTCATGTCAATAATGCGTAGCATGGATCTGTGAGCCAAGTGGAAAATAGCTCTTGTGCTCAGTGATCTGCGCTGACGGGAAAGTGGGGCTTCCGAACACCAAAGCAAAGCAAAGGCTACAAAGTGAAGCTGATAAGTGGAAAGGGATACTAATAAAAATCCAGATGCTTTCTGGAGCACAGAAATATGGCTGAAGCTTTAAGGCATGGTGATAATTACAAAAGAAAAAAAAAAATCTATCTCTTTTTCCCTGGACCTTTTTAGCAATAGCCAGTTTTTCTAGGTGTGAAAACAAAATCTGAGGGTTTTTTGTTTGTTTGTTTTGTTTTGTTTTGTCTTCTTTTGCTTTGTTTTGTTTTGTAAGGGCCTCTGGATTTTGTCCTTGCTTGTCCTTTTTCTTCTTCTCTTACATGTCTGCAATTATTGACCTCAACCTTCATTTTTGATGAGCTATATAAAACATTAATAAATTATGAGGGGAAAAAAATGTTGTGGCGCATGACAAAATCACCTGTATTACAAATAAAATGTTCACTTCTGAAATCGTCATCTATTTTTACATTCAGTGCTCAAAGCATTTAAATACAGTGGTGCTTTAAGTCAAATGAACAAGGAAATCTATTAACAAATGAGATTTTGCTGAAACGGGTAAGAATGCCAATTCTGTACTCATGGCTGATATAATACAAGTGAGAAAAGCACAAAGCCTTCCATAGAGAACACTGTAGGCATAGCTGTTCTGTTTTGTTTTCAGATAGAGGATTTGAGACAATAGGGTTCAGAGAAAGTGAAAAAAGAGAACTGGATTTTGTAATTTAGTCACAGTTGCCCAGTAGAGGGGAAGAAAGGATTGTTAGAGTATATACCTTCCAAGAAGAAAACCTCTCTGATTGGTGTCATTGTGTCTGTTTGTCTGTTTGTCTGACAGAGGTAGCAGAAGCTTACAGAGGGAGGCAAATTCCCCAGCACAGCAAAAGCACAGATCCAGAGCCGCTGAGATTGCCACTGCCTTTCAGTCATACAGAATGTGACAACGAGAGAGACTAGTGCCTTACAGAACCCTCACACTTCCAGGACTTATTGCAAATATTGCTTGCTTCAGGCTCATCGGAGGTCTGGGATCTTAATTTTTCTTACCAGCATGACCCCAGATCAGTAGAGGTGCCTGCTGAATATAAAAGAGAAGGATGGACATGACTTTATTTATCTGCCTATTTATTTGTCTGTTCCTGTAGTTATTTTGCAGTGAAATCTTATGGTGGAGACAGTGCCAGGGGAGCTGTGGAGAGATCGTGGTCCCCTGCTGTCCTAGTGGGACTGCACCATCATGGGATGCTGAGCCTGATCCCATCTTCCATACCCGAATTGCCTGCCTGCTCCAGTGTGAGATCCTTTCACTTCTCACGTTACAAGGTAGGACTGCCAACGTACACCTTCCTGCTTAATCCGTGACCTCCAACTAAAAAAAGAGATTGACAGGAGTCCTGAAACAAAAGGTGCTTTTATTGCTCCCAAGATGAAGGAACTAGATCGAACTCCTGTCAGGGCAGTCTGAGGGTAAGGAAGTCTTGTCTCAGTCAGGCAAGACAGCAACAAAACTTAAGCCTCCACTCTGCTGCTGGCTGGAGGCTGGGGAGCTCCAGGGGGTCCTAAAGTGATGCAGATCTAATTGATACATAATCTGGCAATGAAATTCCTCCAAGTGAGGAAATCTGAGGTGCTTCCTCAATGAGGATTTTGTGGGAATTTAGGCTGTGAGATAATGCTGGCTTAGTTGGATAATATACTTACGTAGGATACAGTATGAGTTTAACATTTCTCTCTTTTATTTTATTTATTTATTTGTTTATTTACAGGGAAGGCAACCTTTCTTTGGAAGGAAAAGAGATGTAGCAGAACCCAGGTGCCCATTCCAGCTAAGCATTAGTTCGTACTCACATTTCTCTGCAAAGAAAAAAACAAAACAAACAAACAAATAAAAACACTTCAAAACATGGAGAAGAGAAGGGCGTCAGTGAGAGGGAAGATGGTCAGAGAAACGCTGGCTGGCAAAGGATCATGCAAAGAGCAGAAGTTGAAGGCAGACGTATGCCCTGAAATCCATACACACGCATTACAGATGTACCCTGGCTGAATTTCTTGCCTTATTGCTAGTTAAATTTGAGTGAATTAATCTTTTCCTGAGATCACAAACTGTCCTGAATTGTTTCATGTGGGCATATGAGCAACATCATGGTTAACAAAGTAAAATTTACTTTTTTAACAGTGTAGTTACATTGAGGAATCTAAATATATACATATCTTCCTAAAAATACTTCTAGATCTCAGAAGATCATCATATTTGAGAAAGAAGTTAGTAATTTATGTAGCTGGTTGTAAACTGAGGTGCCTCAGTTTAGCTAGTGGGGCAGTAACATTGGCTTAAAACCAAGACTTAGTGCCTTCGGAAAACACATACTTGTTGGAAATGCAAGAAATTCGTACATACAGCATTTTAGAGAAATGCTCTGTTCTTAATTTTTCCACAAAGAAACAATGATTAAAAAAAAGTCTGTGAGCTTTTTTAAAGTAGAAGATAATTAATGTAAATCAGCCCTTAGAAACAATGCAGGCTTATTTTCACATTTGTTTAGGATTAAACTGCTTCCACAAAGTACTTCCACATGTATGCTAATAAGTTTTATAACAAAACCAACCATCCCACAATGAGGAGCGAAGACAAAAGTCTTATGAACTGTGCTTTATTCAATTGGCATTTGTCTCCACCTCCAAGCTCAACAGGGTCCCCTCCAGGGCTCATTCCCTCAGTGCCCTGAAGCTTCCCTTCACCCATTCCTGCATGCTCTATAGGACCACTGGGTGCTGTGGAATGCCTGCTCTCCTTTCCCCTGCCGATGGCAAGCTGATCTTGTGCCTGAGGTTGTGTGCTTCCTCCAGAGCACTGATGAAGCACCAGTCCTTGTTTTGCAGTGCCAGCCGGACAAAAGCCAGAGTTGCAATGTGTTTATTCCTTGGCCTTTTGAGGGCTGAATAGTATGAACTGCACTAGCTATTGCTCTTTTATTGGTAACAAGAGCAAATGTGTTTGTTTTAGTATTGTTCCCAAGTGAGTGTCAGTAGCATATTGATATGCTTATTGCCATGCAGAAGTTGTATATTCTCCCTATTCACAGAATCATAAAATATCCCAAGTTGGAAGGGACATGCAAGGATCATCAATTCCAACTCCTGGCACCCAAAAATCAAACTCTATGTCTGAAGACTTTGTCTAAATACTCTTTGAATTTCAGCAGCTCAGGGCCGTGCCCATTGCCGTGAGGAGCCTGTTCCATGCCCACTGACCTCTGGCACAGAACCTTTCCCTAACACCCAACTTGACCCTCTCCTCACGTAGCTCCATGCTGTTCCCTCAGGTCCTAGAATTGCTTGGCTTGTTTTTTTTTCAATCTTTACTCCATTGCTGTTCTTGGGACTTACTCTGTGCCAGATAATGTCTCCCTATCATGTCACCCATGCTGTAGTAGATCCTGATGTAATTATAGCCCATGGGAAATGCAGGCAATCCTGATGCAATAACTTTCCATTTTTCTTGAACTGATTTGCATATGTCTCAGACGAAATCTGATGGGATATCATTCTATCTTTATTGTGCGTTGAATCTAAGGATGCAGTAGCAGCAATGCTTGATCTAGCCCATGCTGCTGGCAGCAGCATGGAAGACACAGCAGTGCCCTTTCTCTCTGTTCCTGCCTGCATGCTTATGTCCCTGTACTGTGAACTGAATTGCTAAAATGGCTAAGATTAAAGGCCCAGTTTGTGGAGGAGTAATAAAACGGAACTTTCAATCCAGCCTTGACCATGAAGTCAACATATCACGTGGCTGAGACCTTGGAAAGCTGAGATTAACAACCTGATCTCATGGTTATGATGATCTGCACTGCATTTTCCTTTGAGCTTTGGATCTCTCCAAATTTCTGGTTCCTTCATAGCCTGAGTCTTGAGCATGCATCAAATGAATTGTCACACTCTCAGTGATGCAGATTAGGATTTTCTTTAATGAAAAACAGAACATAAAATGAACTGGGGAATGCATAGCTTTCACATACAGACAGAAAGCTACCTACTAGCTTTTACCCAGCAGCAGGAGCCAGATCTCATCTGGATGTTATATTTGGTTTTCTGTTTCTTCAGAGAATTTCTTTTCCTCTTTTGTATCAACATCATTTAAAGGACAAAAGTCATAATTTACTACAGTTTTCTCAGAGCAGGGATAAGAAACTAGACCATGGAAAAGTAAGAGCAATGGCTGTTTTTTTTTTTTTTTTTTTACAGTATGTGTCAGACTCATCAGCTGCAAACTTAACCGTGTATCAGTATCCTGTAACTGTATTCCAGCAGTTGAGTACATCTGACTTCTGTGTGCAATCTGCACACAACACAGTCATATTTTGATATTTTGATGGGCATCTGTAATTATTAAAGATCATACCTCATAAATCATGTATTGGACACAAACTAGGACACATTCCTTTTTGGAGAGAACAGTGATTCTGCCTTATCAGACATCTGTCAATATTGTTATTTCTGAACTTCAATGGATGCTGCACCACACAGCCACTTTGTTTTTCATTGTCAAAGCAATTTCTTCTGCATCTCTTCAACTGCCTCTTTTCTTTTGGTGTCTGCTGTCAATGAATGGGTGGACATTTGTTATTTCCAGCAGAGCAGTCTCTCTGCCAGAAGGATGAGAAGCTCCTATAGAGATGTTATGCTCTTTGAGCTGTAGGTTGATATGCTCTTAGCATCTCAAGCAGGCCTGGCCACAGGGTATTTACCATTTACCAAAGGTAAATTTGGTACCATATATCAAAGGTCACAAAGGTGAATAGAATGCCTTTTTCTGGTTTAACATTAGAGGGAGTCCTAGGTGAGCAATCAATAACAGCCTACTTGGTTAAATTCAAAATGTGCTCACTTTATGCAACATTTCAGCAAGAGTACAGCAATTCATATCAAGAATTCACTGTTAGGAAGCTTACACTATTTTGAAAATGTTATGCTAGAGTACTTGCTTTTTTGTAATAACAAGCTACTCAGGTGAGGGCTAGAGCTAAACAGAAATCAAAATCATGTAACTTCTATCTTCAGAAAATACTACTGAGAGTGCCAGAAAGAAGGCCCAAGTCAAAACATTTCTACAAGGCTACAATGTGCACTTCTGAGTGCCAGTACTGGGTGCAGTGGCAAACGGTGGTTCAAACTGTGGGATATGCTTACAGACACTTTCTGTATCTCAAACAATGTTGGTACACTCAAAGCTTTGCTCTTAATAGAACATCATTATGTGTAAAGCCTGCTCTTATTCTGAAACAATAGTAACTTTTGCTGTTGTACCTTAAGCTACTTCCAAAATAACACAAATTTGGACAGGTGGAGCCCCAATCTGCAGGAGGAACAAGGAGACACAGTTGCAAATCCTTCCTGTGTAGCTGTGTGTCTTTTCCAGGCTGAATCTGTGCAACCCCTAGTAGGCTTGAGCTTGTAATCTGAAGTAGAAGGATCTTCACACAGGGATGTTCCTTAGGAAGCTGCATGTATCCCACAAGGTATATAATAAGGGTATAACTTGCAAATATCATGATCTGTGAGGCTAGAATGAACCTCATCCTTCTTGGCTTCCTTGTGGGAAAGTATGCATCATCTACTGGAGAATCAAAAGAGCTCTTTTACTGGACCAACAAGCCAAAGATGGATGTAGGATTTACTTCATACTGCACAGGCAGAACTCCACCTAGGTAAAACAAATGTTTGGCCTGACCTAAAAAGCAAACATGAATAACCAATCCCTTACTATTTCCTCTGGTTTTGAAAGGAATGGATTATGTCCTCAGAAGATGGGAGCTACTGCACTGCCTGAGAAACTCAGTGTGCAAAGCTTTATAATGTGCTCTGTAAGCATTTTATTTTTTTTTAAAGAATTAAATATTAGCATCAGTGCATAGGTTGATGTGATTTCATAGCACAACAGGAATCACATTGCAGCTTAGAATAGTTTTTAATCTTCTACACAGTACTAGAAACAGTTGGATTAGGGTAGACAGCCCTGGAGGAGATCAGAGAGGCAAGGATGTAGCAGTGCCTTTTCAAAGCAGTGCATAGTGATTTAGCCACGCGACTCCCATTAGTATAAATCTCTAAATCACCATACACCACTTTTAAATAAAACCTCTGGAGTCCCTTTCTTAAGGAATCTCATAGAATAGTTTCAAAGAACAACTCTGAATAGCTTTTACAGTACTAACATTTTACTCAGATCACTCCTAAAATGTAATTCTTTGCACTGTTGCTCTTGATTAATTAATTGAAAAGTCTTGTGCAGGTGTTTTGTGTTTTGCAATTTCTATTTAAAGTCATCATCTAGGCTTCAAGCAAGACATGATCAGAGAACTAGGTTTGCCAAAAATCATACCTATTTTTCTGTTTATCTTTATTCAAAAATGTACATTTCGCAGTCTTCAGCTGTATGTCTAAGCATGCTAATAATGAACTGAATAGATCTGGAATAGCAGATATGGAAATACAGGTATTAAAAATGAAACATTTTTTTTTCCTCCATGTTCAACAGTTAAAAAAATCTAAATCTTCTATTTCAAAGTAAACTGTTACCCACTTTTAACTAATAATACATTTAACTGCTTGACACATCAGCTGGAATGATTAAATTATGTAGCAGTAGAGATATCTCGGGAAGCACTGACAGGTGGTACAAACCTACCAACAGTAGTTTGAAATGATGTGGGGGGGAGAAGCATTTTCAAATGTCAAGACACCAGCATCAGCATCTCTGCTTTCTTGTGAAATATGCTTTCTGGTTTATACTTCTGCCATTCAGAATCATTTCCTATATTAGTGCACCCATTTCAAATCATTCTGGACTGTGGGTATGTGCACACATATACACACAAGCATGTTTGCAGGCCAAGCGATACTTCAGCTTGTCTTTATGTCATCAGAAGGAAGATGAAGGGAAAGTGTGTTTCCAGTACACTGTGCCTACTCCAGGCATGCTCAAAGCAGAAGGACCTACTTGGGATGAACACGAGCCCCTGCTGATAAATTCTAGAGCTTATTTTCCCTTGGATTAGATTAAATAATTAGATGGAAAGACAGCTGTGACTACACTTCTTTCCTTGACAAAACTGTAATTTAGCATTTCTTACTTAATCCAGAATTCTTTTTTTTTCCTGCAGTTTTAATAGGATCTTGAAGGTATAGCATGTAATCCTTGGTAGGTCAGAATGCTGCGCGGATTTTGGACCTTAATAGGGGCAGAATCTGTACATGTTCTTCATCTTCTAAACATTCCATTGAGAGAGAGTTAAAAGCAAGACTTTCTTTTTTTTTCTTTTTTTTCCTCCAGTATTTCATTAGTCTGGAAGTGATATATCCATATGATTTCTTTGGAGTACACCGCAAACTGGATAGTTAATTTTTGACCAGAAGATCTTTAGAGATCTTTCCAAAGTAAACCTTTCTATGATTTAACATCACTTTGTTTAGAGGAAGACTGAGAAAACCATTCCCAATCAGTTGCTGAGATGTTTGTAAGACTCAGCTCTGGTGTCAGCCAAAACCCATTGAGCTATGAAGTCACTAGGCTAGCTTTTGTTCCTGAATAGAGATGTTGAACGTGTCTGCAGCACTGCTTCATTTTCCACCATTGCCTTTTTAGTGTTTGGAAGGCCTCAGACAAATAATTTGGGGTAGGCCAAACAAAGGATTTGGCTTTTAATGATTGAAGTATTGTTTATATTTGCAGGTGCTCCTGGATGCCTTCTACTGTTACATCACATAATGTAGGCAGTGTTAACCTGACAAAGCTGCTGAGAGTGCCAAACTTGAAGAGGGCCGAGGGAGAAAAAGAAAGGGAAAGCTGTAAGCCAAATCCTTGGATTATGTCAGTGAAGGTTTAGAGAAAGGTTCAAGTATCTAGAAGCTTAAAGCACATTTTTGCTCCCTTTCGGGTCTGACTAACCTTTCATGACTGGCTGGTTGCTGGTTTTGGAGCTGCCTCAAGACATGCCCACCAGGCAGTTGAGTGTCAAGCTGTGACAGGCTGAACATTTTGAAACATCTAATATGAAAGCATCATACTACTTTGTCCAAGAGATGAGTGTGATTTGATGTGGTGGTTTCACACTGAAAGTTAGCTGAACTCTGCTATATTGCTAATTCTTTTTACCTCCTCAGAGGAACAGTGGGAAAGACTTGGAGATCTCATGCCAGTTACCGTCGGGGCAAAAAAGACTCAGCATAAGGACATTAATTTTATAATATATTGTCAATTGATTATAGACTAAGACAGTGAGAAACAGAAACAAGCTAAAACCTATTTCATCCTACCTCCTGCCACACTGTGAGCTTCATTCCAGGGCTGCAGCATCAGCCCAGGGCTGCTGTTGTGGGGACTCTCTATCAGCTATTCATCCTCCAGACCTCATTGAGTATTGCACCATTGACTCCTTCATTGCTGCATGGGGTGATGTGCTCCGTCCAGTGCCTATGGGTGCACCTGGAGCACATCCTGCCCTCCTCCTCTATTGCCCTCAGTGCCTGCAGGGCCACTTCTCACCCAGTCTTCACCCCTCTCTCCCAGCTGCTGTCACACAGTGGTGTTTCCTCCCTTAACTCTGCTCTCTGAGAGCACACCCAGCATCTGTAAGAGATTACCCTTTTACATCGTTGTCTCAAAGCGACACAGATGAACAAGTCCAGGCAAGTCCTAAGCAAAGGTTGTGAAATCCTTCCTCTGGAGAACTTTGATGGACAAGTCCTGGGCAAGGATTGTGAAATCCTTTGTCTGGGGGACAAGATGGACAAGGCCAGGGGCAAGGAGAGAGAGATGAGCTGCAGCAAATAGCTGTGAAGTGCTCCTTTGTGTGGACTTACCTCAGGATGATGGCCATCTCAGGGGGTACTCAGTGACTCCTGCTCAAGACTCTTCCTTGTAAGCAGGAGAACAAGGAGGATAAAAGAGGAACCGAAAAACCATAAGGACAGGTTTTTCTGGCAACAGATTCCTCATGAAGCAGAACATAGGATTCCTGGCTATCAGGTTCCTCACGAAGTGCCACCAGCATGCTGACGAACTCTCCTGGGCCTGCTGCCTCAGCGCTGCTGCTTCCTTTAGGATTGGCTCCGCGCCTTCCTCCGCTTCCTGCCTGCTGCCCAAGGCCGCCACGCTGCGGCTCCCCGCCCCCCGCTGCTTCTGCCTCGGACCTTCGAACGTCGTGCAAGGGGACCGCTGCTGGAACCTGGTGTCGACTATCCCCACTTTATGCAACTCCTGCTTCTTTTCCATCTTTTCTATCGCCCTCCTTCCCTTCCCCGTCTCCCTGATTAGGATTTGTAATAAACTGGTTGGACTAACATATGAACCATTGTTTCTTAATCAGCCGGGTATACAGATATTGAAAGAACCTCATCTCCCTCCTATAAATTGGAGCGAGACAGCATCACTCATGGCTTAGCTCTGGCAGCAGCAGATCCCTGTTGGAGCAGCTGGAGCTGCGCTGCTCTCACACATGGGGCACTGCTGGGCTCTGCTCACACAGAACCTCCCTGATGCCACCATGTTATCAAAACTTTTCCTCAAAAACCCTGTACATCCAAGCTGGGCTTCCCATGTTCAGATGTAAACATTAAAATGTTCATTTGTAAACATTAGAGTTTAGTTTTCAATGCAAAGACTATTTTTACTTCACTTGATTTCCACAGCTCTGCAAATCAGAAGTCTTTGAGAAGATCCATGGCCATCAAGAAATTAAAAAGTAATTGTTTGATGCCTCTAATGGGACAGGAAGAGACAAATACATTGATTCACTTGCTATGCTCTCCACTGATTTTTTTGTTCTCAGAGGCATAGGCACAGCATCCCAACCCCCAAGCTAAACTCGATTTCAACAAACATTGTAGCAACAATCTCCTGAGGAAGTCTCTCCAAGAGTCTTTCTTCTTTTCAGAAAACCCATGTTCTCATTAAAACATTAGATATAATACATCCTTATGTTTCCTTTTTCCAACAAAGCAAGTTTGGTATCCATGCAACCTAAAGTAGTTAATTCTGTAACCAGACATAATTGCAAACATTGTCATTTCATTTTTTCTTGCTTATATGGAATCAGAAAAACAAGAATTAATTATACAAGAAAGATACTTACACTGAGTTATGAATGACTGTTCAAATCTTGATTCTCAGTAATTCAACACATTTTCCAACAAGTAGCAAGCTCTTTTGCCTTCTAACATTAATTTTAGAAAGTACCAAACCAGAGGATATTATTTTATTCAAGACAGAAAGAAGCGAAATTGTATAGGCCTTTAAGGAATTTTAGATATTTGGAAAGATCCCTGTGTATGCTATAAGATAAAAAAAGACAAGTTCTCTGCAAAGCAAGTTATGTATTTAATAGTTTCTCTACATAGAAATTATAGTCCATTAATCATGTCAGAATACCTCATTTAGTTTAGATCTTTGTATCTAGCAACTGTTTAGTTTAAAATAAAGATCTGTGAGTATCCTTTTTGTGTATGATATAATGCTGTGTTTCAATCTCTGAAAAATCCACTATTTAAAAAAAAAACAGAAAAAGAATAAGAAAACAGCTTCACCTTGAATTGAGATAAGATTTAATTTTTTTAGGTAAAATTCAAATTTCCTTAAGGATAGATAGAAAAGAGTAAAAACATCTGGTGTTTGTCAAGAAAAATGCATTTTTTAGGCTCACTATGTTCTGTGACTTCCCACAGTCTGTGCTGGTAAGGAACTGATGAGATTAGGATCTGGGAGGCATGAGAAAGTAGGTGAACATCCTCAGGATGCAAGGGTTGGACTTTTGAGCTCCCTTTCAGGCAAGCTGTTAAGAAGTACAAAAAAACCCCAAAACTGTGGAACTTCGAGATTAAAGGTTTTGATGGACTGAAGGAAATCTAGAATCTATTCACTCTTAGAGTTACTGAATTCTCTTCGGTACATCACCGAGAAATGTGCCAGTGTGTTTGCAGAAAATCAGGAATGAGGCCATGATTTGTCTCCACAGATATGAATGAGTATCACAAAGAAGAGGAGATAAGTAATTTTCATACATGTGTAAATAAGTACATCATTAATTAATTTTGGTGGCAGATGGTTTCTAGCTACCAGAGAAGTGAGAATCTGGAATAGACTTTCAATTACAAGGAGCACAGTCAAAATACTCCTAGTGAGTTGCAGCACTCTGGTGCTAATCTTCAAATGGGACTTTAATACAGAAGGTAACAAGGGATAAACTTGATGAACCACAGTGAACTTGATGAAACTTGACAGTCTATTTTCAACAAACAATTTCAGTCCTTCCATAGCCAGATTTCTATGTTCCTCTACTTATATGTCAATGTCATATGAATGAGAGTGCTGTCAAGTTGCTGGAAGAGGTTCAGTAGGTGGTACCTTCTGTCCATGAGTCACTACCAGCTGAGAACTCCACTGCAGTTAGACAACTCAATGAAACCTTTCAGATATGATAGTATTTACAAAGGGCTTCAGTAATACATCACTTCTACATGCAAACAGATGGAAAAATTCATTATCACTGCAAGTAGGTGTGCAGAAATGACAGATCTGTCAAAACTCCCTCAAAAGGGCTCAAACCAGTTTTTCCAAAAGTTTTCTTGAGATGACTTCTCTGTGCACAAACCTTGGGTGTTCTGTGTCATATAGTTATGGGGACATGTTGAAGAGTACTGTTACCACTTTCCTGCCCATGTATTTTAGTGCACCTGGAAACAATTGTGTAGGAAGTATAAAGGAGAGGTAGAGCCACCCTACATCTAGATCTAGGACTTGGGAAATACACGACAGAATACTTGTACTCAGTGGAAATTTTGTGTTTATCTATCAGGACACAGATTTCATTCCAGTGTTTCTAAAGCTGTGATGTGCCACATTTATTCCCATCCAGGGAAATTAAAAGGGCAATCGTGGTCCCTTGGACTTTACTCTGAAAATATTACATCATCAATTATGTCAGTGAAATGCCTTGAAAGAGTTTGTAATTCCTGTGCCAAACAAAAGCTTTCCTAGAGAACATTGGCTAGGAAGTTCTCTTGAGTTTTCTTTATCTTTGATAGAGTCAAACAAATCAAAGATAGAGTCTAACAATGGAATTTATTGTATTTATTTGGCCATAATGTCACCTGGAACCTTTTGCTTTTTATTTTAGATTTTTAACATTTCAAACTGTTTCTAGTTCTGAACCTAATTAAAAATAATAATAATACCGAGGGGGAAAATCTTAATAAAGTAATTGAAAAATAAAATATGGATTTATTTATGATATAAACCAGTTCCACTTATTTTGTTTAGGCTTTCAGAGGAGGGAATGTTCCATAGCAGAGGTACTCTATTTTGCCAGTTGAGCCCGAAGGGGATGTTTCTCTTGAAATTATAAACCTAACAATATTGGAAATGCTGGAAGAGCCTTAAGAATAACCTACCTAAATTGCTGTTAGATTCTCTAAAGTGTATTTCATTCTTTTAGAGCCACTGTATGAGACATAGTAGTGGAAAGAACTTTTCCATCATTTTATTTCCCCTTCCTTGACACTTCATACTTCTCTAGAGTGCTCTGAAAATACTGATCTTAAATGGAAGGGCACATCTGCATGCCCCATTAATCCTTCTGTTGTTCTGCTTTTCTGTTATGCTTTTTTCTATCAGTACAGTATCCCCAAATTCGACAAACATGGTTGTTCAGGCCAACACACTGTTCTGTATGTGGGTAAAGGTTTATATTAAATGCCTCACATAAATTGAAGCTCTCTTGGAAAATGTTCAAGCAATTGGCAGTTATAAGGAGTAATAGTTGACAGAATGGATCCACTGCAACAATAATAAAAAATAACAAAAAAACCTGAACTACTACCACCTGTGGTGATGGTACAGCTGATTAATGCTTACTCTTTGCTAACTAACGAAATGTTCATTCTGCATAAGGAAATCATGATTGCAGTCAGTTTGAAAGTGTGTATAATAAGGGGATATTTGCTTATGTACAAAACATGCAAGAGCCTTGACTGGAGCCTTAATAATTTGTCTAAAAGCAAAGAATGAGAAAACCCACATTGAAGTTGATGAAAATGGTCTTTTAGAGTGAAACACATGCCCAAATGTATACTGGACAGGATATTTATTTTGTATTCTGATAATTTGTTTTGCATTATGGGTATTTGCCTTCACTGTTAAGTTCTTTAGGTCTTTGTTCTGACTATGAACATCTCCTCAGATTAAACAGCCACTTCCCTTGTGCAGAAAAAGTCTAAACTGCAGTACAAGACTGAAAATACAGCAAATACTAGTAAGATATTGCTTTTGCCTGTGGGTATATTGATGGCAAATGAGAAATAATGTGTTACAACAATAAGGATATTCGTGTCCATCCACATCTAGATGAAATAGGCACAATAAAATAATAAATACAGGTTGTGTCTTACAAGTGATGGGCCCAGAGTACATGACCACCTCATCCACCTACTCGAAGACTAGCAAATGGATGAGGACTACAGTGTATTTGCACTAGCAAAAATGGCTGCAAAAAAATCATCTTATTTGGAAACATTATCCTAAAACAGGAGATGGGTTTTGAACTGATCCTGAAGTGTAGGTCCAAGAGCTGTGTTTGTAAAAGGCTATGGTTTGGTAGTATTTAAACAACAGATTAAGATCTATTTTAGAAAAACCACAAATCCTAGCCTGATCCAATGACAACTGGGTTTTCTCTGAAGACAGTACGAAAATCCTATGTTCTTTCCTAAATTAATTCATGTTTTATCATGGTCAAGATCAACCACTATTTTCTGACAATTATTCATAACAGATATTTCAGCAGTCTGACAAATGAGCAATCAAACAAAGAACAGAATAGCTAAAAAAAAAACCCCTTCTTTTTTCTCTCTTTTGATTATTATATTTTGATGTTAGTCATAGTAACAACAGATGTTTGCTTGTGTTTGGTCTAGAACTACTAGCTCTAGTGTATGTATCTGGAAAAGATAATGGTACGTGTAATTAATTCTTTGGTTCTTTGGCTCACTGGAAATCCAGTCTTTTGAGCAATCTGATGTAGGGCTGAATCTATAAAGTATAATTTGAAACCTTAAGAGAGCTATCTTTCAATCTGTGCTTGAAAATTCCTGAGGAATACCTAGTCATCGAATCATAGAAACACAGACTGTCTTAAGTTTGAAGGGATGATCTCATTTCAATCCCCTGCTGCAAGAACATTTGTAGGCCATGAGATTGGGCTGTCCAAGGCTCCATGTGTCCTAGCCTTGAGCACCTCAAGAGATGAGGCATCCACAGCTTCTCTGGGCAGCCTGAGTCTGCCTCACCACCCTCTGGGTAGAGAGTCTCTTCCTAACATCTAAATGAAATCTGTTGTTTTAGTTTAAAGAAATCCTTCTTTTAGATTAAAGCCATTACCCGTTATTCTATCATC
This sequence comes from Tetrao urogallus, assembly GCF_951394365.1. Classification (NCBI taxonomy): domain Eukaryota; kingdom Metazoa; phylum Chordata; class Aves; order Galliformes; family Phasianidae; genus Tetrao; species Tetrao urogallus. Next base: position 15,577,791 of record NC_136816.1, on the reverse strand, counting down.
ACTACCTGCCCAAGTAAAGAGGTATAAAAATTTAGTCCCTTTCCTGTTTATAAACTCCCTTTAAGTAATGGAATGCCACAATGATATCTCCCCAGAGTTTTCTCTTCTCCAAGTGAGACAAGCCCAGCTTCTTCAGCCTTTTTTCACAGGAGAGATACTCCAGCCCTCTGATCACTTTTGTGGTCTTCCTCTGGACCCACTCTAAAAGGTCCATGACTTTCTTTTCTTCAGGCCTCAGGCCTGGATGCAAGACTCCAGAGAGGGCCTCGTGTGGGCAGACTAGAAGGGGAGAATCATCTTCCTCACTTTGTTGACCAGCTTTCTCTGAGGCAGTCCAGGGTGCAGTTCTTCCTCCAGAATACGAATACATGCTGCTGGTTCATGCTCAGCTTTTTGTCTGCCAAGATCCCCATGTCCTTCTCCACGTGGCTACTCTCAGTAAGTTCTTCTCCCAGTGTGTACACATATCTGCAATTGGTCTGCCCCAATTGCAACACTTTGTACTTGGCCATGCTGAACTTCATTAGGTTCAACCATTAGACCAGTGTGATTAAGAGCTAGTTTTTGAAATCAGCAACACACGTGAAAATGATGTAGGTGACATTTTGCTCTCATTACTAGCAAAGGCCAGACTATCTGATCTAAGCTGGCAGTAAGTCAAGTAAAGCAGGAAGCTGCACAAGTCGGTAAACCTCTATGTAGTCATAAAATTGCTACAATCTTGGAGAAAATATGAAATTCTTAGCCTGTTTTTTGTTGTTACTGCTTGAGGTGGAATCTCACTGTTGCCTTCACAATTTCTTCCAGTCTTCCAGTAGTCATGGGAGCAACAAGTAAGGTTTGGCTGCTGTTTTCTCTGCCTTTCCAGTGTCCCCAAAGAGCAAGCTTGTCCTGTATTAACTTCTCATTCAGGAGGAACCAAGTCCAAGAGTTTCCTATTGAGAAGCTGCAGAAAGGGAGAATCTACCTTAACCTTTTTATTTTAATCGAGCATTTTTTATTCATATCAAGCACCCCTCCAGAGCTTATGGCTTTGGATTTACAATAAGATACTTCCGCTTCACTACTTTCATGCTGCCTATGACTTTCGGGGAAAAAAAATGTACCACAGAATCATACAATTTCTTAGGTTGGAAAAGACCATCAAGTCCACCTGCAAACTAACCATACTACCCTGTTGTGGTTTGGTGATTTTTTGTTGTCAGTATTCCACATCAGAACACCATGTGGACCAGTGGCAGTCAAAGAGCTGATGTTCTGGTCCAGTTTACTGCCCCTTACGGACATTGCGAGCATCCCGATGGGAGGGGAGGGGCGGCATCTCCGGAGGACCCCGGTCTCTTCCTCCCGGCCCGGCTGAGCCGGCTCCGCTGTCTCAGCTCGCCGCGGAGAAAAGCACGTGCTTCCCTCGCACTGCTGTGGTTTGACTGGCATTTTGGATACTCTTGTCTCTCTCGTTTTGTTTGATTTGGTTGCTCTAGTAAATTACCGTTCCTCCTCTGATCGCTGCCATTGTTTTTTCTCTTTGTTAGAACTATCTGCTGGCTCTCTGCCTTCCCCCTCTCCCTGAGGGCACGTGGCCTGCGGCTGCCTGGGTCTCGTGGCAAACCCTCAGTACTCCTTCCTTTTTTTCTTTTTTTTTTTTTTTTTCCTTTTTCCTGGGCCTGTGCCCCCCTGTCACAGACTTCATGTCTAGGGATAACCCTGTACATACCCTAACTGTAACAACCCTCCACTGAATGGAGACAGAGAACTCCACTCGATGGAGACAGAGAACTAACTCCTCCTCCATCTGGACTGTCACAAGTCCATGAGACCAGACAGACTTCATCCTAAGGTACTGAGGGAGCTGGCGAGGGGTGATTGCCAAGACACTCAGGGCCATCTACCAGTGCTCCTGGTTATCTGGAAAGGTCCCAGAGGACTGGAGGCTTGCTGATGTGACTCCCATCTTCAAGAAGGGCTGTAAGGAGGATCTGGGGAAATACAGGCCTGTCAGCCTGACCTCGGTGCCAGGGAAAGTTATGGAGCAAATCATCTTGGGAAAGATCACATGGCCATATGTGTGGCAGGGGATTAGGCCCAGCCAGCACAGGTTTGTGAAAGGCATGTCGTGCTGATCAACCTAATCTGCTTCTACGACTGCGTGACTAGAATGGTAGATGAGGGTAAGGCTGTTGAGGTAGTCTAGATACCTAGAGTTCAGCAAAGCCTTTGACACGGTCTCTCACAGGCTTCTTCTGGGGAAACTGGCTGCCCGTGGCCTGGACCGGTATACCCTTCTTTGGGTAAGGAACTGGCTAGAAGGCCATGCCCAACGTGTAGTGGTTAATGCAGTTAAGTCCAGATGGTGACCTGTTTGTTACAAGTGGTGTCCCTCAGGGGTCGGTACTGGGTCCCATCTTGTTTAATATCTTTATTGATGACCTAGATGAGGGGATTGAGTGCCCCCTCAGCAAGTTTGCAGATGACACCAAGTTGGGATGTAGTGTCTCTCCGCCTGGGGGTAGGGAAGCCCTGCAGAGGGATCTGGATAAGCTGGATCGCTGGGCTGAGGTGAATGGGATGAGGTTTAACAAGGCCAAGTGCCGGGTCCTTTGGCCACAATAACCCCATGCAGCATTATAGGCTTGGGGATGAGTGGCTGGATGAGTGTGAAGAGGAAAAGGACCTGGGGGTGTTGGTTGATGCTCGGCTGAACATGAGCCGACAGTGTGCCCAGTTGGCTGAGAAGCCCAACGGCATCCTGGCCTGCATTAGAAATAGTGTGGCCAGCAGGAGCAGGGAGGTGATCATCCCCCTCTACTCAGCACTGGTGAGGCTGCACCTCGAGTATTGTGTTCAGTTTTGGGCTCCTCACTACAGGACTTGGGGATGTTGGCTAATGGGAAGTAGTGTGCATTTGCAGCCCAAAAGTCAGCTGTATCCTGAGCTGCATCAAAAGAGGAGTGGGCAGAAGGGAGAGGGAGGTGACTGTCTCCTTTCTGCTATGCCCTTGTGAGGCCCTATACTGTGTCCAGGTCTGGGGTTTCCAGCGCAAGAAAGTTGTGGAGTAGATAGAGCAGTTACAGAGGACTCCATAAGGATGATCAGAGGGCTGGAGCTCCTATCATATGAAGAAAACTGAGGGTGCCGGGCTTGTTCAGTTTTGAGAAGAGAAAGCTCTGGGGTGACCTCATTGCAGCCTTCCAATACTTCAAGGGGGTACAGAGAAAAGATGGGAGGAACTCCTTATCAAGGAGTGTAGTGAAAAGAGAAGGAATAATGCTTTTAAACTACAAGAAAATATTTAAATTAGGGATTAGGAAGAAAATATTTACTCAAAACATGAGGCCTCAGCAGAGTCTGCCCAGAAAAACAGTGGATGACCTGTTCCCCCAGGATGGGTCAGGGCCTGGTCTGATGAGTGGCAATCAGCACAGGAGAGGGGGGTTGGATCTTGGTCAGCTTTAACATTCCTTCTTATCCAAGCCATTCTGTGATTTTATGATCATTTGATTTTTAGTTATGATCTTGGAAATACTGATTAGGCCAATTAACACCTCTTCATGAAAGTAGTATGCTGTGTACATAAAAAAATACATGCATTATATGCATGTTTATGGCATGGAATGTTTTGCATTAAGTCCCAAATATTCTGGTACCTGAAATTAAACAGCACTGTGAGATAAAATTCTCATTTTGTACCACTCAGTTAAGTTTTTTCTATTGCAATGTATGTTTACCAGTGCACCCTACCTAGCCATGAGTTTTATGATGATTTCAGAATCTAAGATTCTCTTTCCTTCTCACTTTCACGAAGACTCACTATACTTTCCTGCTGTTCTCTCCTTACCAATGTGAGAAGTAGAGGAGCATCCCTCTGGAAAAAAAAGAGATCTTGGTACTCTTGCTGTACATCTTTGGAATTTCATTAAAATGTCATACCAGTAAGTGTACGCTACATATCCTCAGTTGATATGAGTTAAATGAAGATTTATTTTACTGAATAAGAATTGTAAACTGTTACTGGCTATCTAGACTTGAAACAAGATATGTAACGATAACATACTTTATACGTAGGCATCTGGAAAATTTGGAGAAAATTTCTGTTCTGTAGTTTATACTTTATTGACTATGGACAATGATGCTTGGTTATTTTGTACTGTTAGCACTACACTGTGAAACAAAGATATTTTTCTCTTATCCTGGCTTGTTTGCAGATACTATACTACAGAATTTGGGATTTCAAGAGAGAACAGCTTTAAGTGTTTAGCGTTAAGTACCATGATGAAAGTCAATTTCGATGTAAGGCTTTTGAGATAATAAAGTCTACATTTTTTTCAGGGAATGAACTTGTATTTTCTGTATCACAACACTATGGTTTTGAGACTGCCATCTAGACAGGTGGATTTATATTGCTATTAGGTGCTTTAGTTTTCTTTGACTTAATAGTGCTTTTCTTCAGAGAGACACTTTGTTGCATCTCCCATAAATGTGTATACAGGTACTAAATCAAGGAGCATAATCAAGAACTTTAGGACATGTTTGTTGTTTTAGCTGACATTGATAGCTCCTTCCTTTTCTTGTCTCTTGTTATTTAAATAGTATTTGAAATGTTACATAAAGAAGTATTCTTTGTTTGACAGCAGATATTCCAGCTTTCAAAGTGGTAGAACGAACTCACACAGAGTAATTCTTTCCCTCACTTGAGCTCTAAACTCAATTGCCATCAGGACAGATTGTAGCCAAAAATAAGTGTGGATTTCTCTTTCCTTAAAATCTTAAATATTTTACTGTGCTAACTTTAAAAGAAAGATGCTTAAATATCTCTATCTTGTTAATCCTTGCATTTTTACTAGGTTTTATTTGAAGGAGATTATTTATTTGTTTGCTTGTTTGTTTGTTTATGATACTTTCCACAAACTCCAGAAATAGTGTCGGTCCTTGTAGACAGTTCAGGTGTGTAGACTTAGTACCAGCTGAAAGAGCCTGTGCAGCCACTGGAAATCATACCAGACGACTCACAGCTGTCAAATTAAATCTGTTTGTAAACTGAGAAATCCACTAACAAGAATAAACTTCATAAACCTTATCATGCTATAGAGGAATAAATTCAGTGTTTATATATTCATTGAATATATCAAATTTTTTATTTACTCATATCACTTGGGAGATCAAATTAGTACATGGGGGTATTAATGCAGTGAGAAAGCAGATCATGTCCTCTGTGAATTGTCACATCACTGCAGCATTTTAAATATATCCTTGGCTCTTTCTGACTGACATCAGCTTCACAATTAGTGACACAAATAAGGACATGCCAGTGCAGCATCAGGAGAGAAGCTAACATTTTTTGCATGGTCTGAAGCATGCAGAATAGAAGGGAACAGCATCTGGGGCTTCTTCTCTCGTCATAAAAATTCACCAAAATAAACAGTGATGTCCTGACCACCAGAACCTTTGCCAAGCCTTGATTCTATCGAGGAGCTTGCTGTTTTGGTTTGACAGCTAAGAAGACTCTCTTCCCTTGTTTCATTTTCCATGCCTGGTTCTTCACTGTCTGTAGCAGTGTAATTAATATTCCAGGCAGCATTTCATAAGTTTTTTTTTCTTTTTGTAAGTGACTTGTGACTGACATCTCTTCACTTCAAGGGTGATTTTCCTATTGGCAAGAGGAGGATGTGCCACACAAAGTATCACCTTCAGGAACAAGCAATATAAGTACTCTAATGAGATGGGTCTTTGCAGAGCCTGTAATTGGTGACAAGGCATGGCAGCTTCATATCAGACACAGATGTACAACACAGAGCCTATTAATGAGGCTGGAACATCACAGCCAAGAGCTTTCCAGTCACCACTCGTCAGAAGAATGTAATATATTCTGTGTGTTGTTATATATCCAACGCGACCAATTTGCATCACAAAACCTTTAGGTAGGCCAATTGAAGCTAATCCAGGATGGGATCCTGCTTCCTCTTAGATGGATAATCAGCCCTGTGGCCTGCAATCCATCATTCCTTAACCCGGCTCTCAGAGGCAGGAGCTACAATCAACTCAACTTGCAGATCTGCAGACTTTAATTGGGTTAGTTTTGTAACCCTCCTTCTATTAAAGCCAACTTGGAAAGAGATGTAATATTTTCAGTAATGAAGACCTAGAAGCTGGCCATAGAAAGATTTGATTGTACATCAAGAAATGGGATTTTCATCACGTTAAGAACTCTTCATGGAAATATATGTGGAACAGATAATGAAATAAAACAATTAACTAAGAATTCAGCAAGGATACTTGCAAAGCAATAAGGAATCAGATTATACTGAAAATTGGTTACTTAAATTGTTCATCTTGGAAGAAGGACTTTGATGTTTAATTACGACTGGGTCTATGCATTCTAGGTTTGTATTTTGAGTGTGCTTTATTGTTTGCTGGCACAACAGACTTCTTACTGAAATTTTTTTTTTTAAAAAAACAAACCACTACAAAAACCATTGCAACTGACAGAATTCGTGTTAGACAGGAACTTTCCTAATTTTAAATAACAATGAATGACTGCTTTGATGACCTGTTTTCCTGAGAAACTTTTTAGAGAGAAGGATTTCATATAAAATGGGAGTACCCCCTACATATGCTGACATAAGTTTTTTCATTTCTAGAAAATATCCTCTGCACATTACCTGGCATGAACAAATTTATGTGGAAACTGTAACTGTATCAGTATCATGAGGTTTGGTTTAAAAAAAAAAAAAAAAAAAAAAAAAAAAAAAAAAAAAAAAAGGAAGACTGATTCCAAAGCACCTTTTGGTGTCAGTCATAAAAATCTTTTCTAAAGATCTGTCCCTGTCTCAGCACAAACATTCCCAGAGCGTGCTTCATAAGAAGTGTATCTTCAAAGTGTTGTCAGTTATATTTAAAATGTTAAAATGTAAGTTTTGATTGAAAACACAGTCTGTCTTTTCCCCCTTCCTTTCAAGAAGCTATGTTGCTGGAGTGACACCATTTATGACACAAGCAGAAGGGGAGCTTGCCAGGCAGCATGCCACTGCATGGTTTTACTCACATCTTAATAGTGACTAAGAGAAACTTTGGCTTGGTTTATGAGTCTCTTCCACTGCTGACACTGGCCTTTCAGCTGGATTCAAAAGAATTACTGCAGATGTCACTGCAACTTATTTGTGGACAGTTTAATGGAGAAAATATTCAGTATCTTTATAAAAAATATAGACTCACTCAAACAAGTACAAGATTTGCCTTTTTCTTTTTTCCATTTAGATTTCTCTTTTCACACTTTGAGTCTAACACATTCAGCATTCAGTTTTTATATTGTTTAGTCTATGTTAATGATTAAAATAATAACCAGGAAAAACTTAAAGTTCTTTAAAAGGGCAGATGTGGAAAATGCATATTGCAAATCCGTGTAATAAAATTCTCCCCAGTTCTTCTACTGGAAGCCAACTTTTTCTTTTTTTTTTTTTCTTTCTTTTTTTTTTCTTTTAAGGTTTTGCCTTACTCTTCTGGTCATTGCTGCTTCTCCTGTGCTTTTAGCAAACATATTATCCTTAAGACCTGTACGCTGTTTTTAAGATCTTAGTCAATGAGCAAAGTGCAAAATGCAGTGATCTAATTTAACATGAAATTTCCTGTAAATTTTTAGAACAAAATCTGATTATTTTAAATTGAAGCTTAATGAATTTAAGTAGATAAGACAGATTACAGTAGATTGATGACATTATCCTTTACAGAGAAGAAGTGTCCATTGGTTTTAATGTACCTCGACTGAGGAATGATAATTTTCAAGAGCTCAGCCCACAGTGAATTGCTTTGAAGTAATTGCCAAGGGATTAGCAGTTTATTTGTAAATGCCTAATGAAGAAAAGTTCATTGTTTTAATTGTGGTAGAATATACTGACAAATTTGTTTGTGTAAAGGTAGAGAAACATTCAGGTACTAACAAAAAAATGGGAATAGGACTACAGCAAACATGGCAAATATTGTAACCAATTCCTTCATGTTTTTGAAGTATGCATTGCAGCTTGCTTCTTGCTCTTTTATTGATCTTAGAGGCTTTTGAAGGCCATAAGGCACAGTTTCTATACACCATCTCATCTGGATTTTGCACAAATAAAATGAGAATGTATGCCACCCCATGAAAAAAAAATGAGCATTAGCAGTCCTGTCACCTCAAGTGAAGTTCTGCAAATCGTGTCATAGAACAACTGGGATTTACATTAAAAAAAGGCATAAGGGAGCACTAAAGTGATCCAACCGTTCTGACCTGAACAGTCTGCAGAAAAAAAAAAAAGAAGAAATGCATATATGAGCGGAAATAATTGCTGGTGTGAAGTTGTTTGCTTGTGGGCTCTAAGTTGGCCAGATATTATATTTTAGCATTATGGCAAAAAGGTACTGTAATAAGAGTTTTCAAGTTCCTGGCAGCCCAAAGTGGAACTTGATTATCAACAGCAATTTAAATTTTGTTAAATAAGGACCACATTTACAAATGTGAGTAAAACCGGGCAGTTTCCATAATGAAACTTCTGGCCAGGTTTTCAAAGCATGTTAGTTCCCACTGTATGCCTAACAAGCTTAGATGGTTTGTAAAAATCTGGCAGCCATTGTTGGTCTTCATTGCTTCTGAAAATCAGTGCTGTAATTAAAGGACCATTTGTTTTTTTTTCTTTCTCTTTAGTTAAAATTTGAAGTGAATTTTTCATAGTCTTGTGTTTGTTCTCTTTTTGGCATATCAGTAACTTTTAACACTGACTTTGTTTTAGATGAGAATAAAAAGCTCAGTACCTTTTTAGATTTTCTGGATCTGCTTGCAGAAATCTTTTCAGCTATAAATGCAGACTTTCTTCTTTCTCAAACAACAGTTTAATAACTACTAGTAATTCACAAATCTTGGAATCAAAGAACCATAGGGGTTGGAATGAATGTCTGGAGACCATATAGTCCAACTCCATGCTAGAGCAGATTCCCTACAGTAGGTCAGGCAGAAAACTGTTCAAGTGAGTTTTGAATGTCTCCAGAAAGGAAGACTTCAACACCACTCTGGGCAACCTGTTCTAGCCCTCTGTCACCTTCACAGTAAAATTTTTTTCCCCTGTTCAAATGGAACTTCTTGTGTTCTAGTTCATGCCCTTGTTATTACTGAGTACCCCTGAAAAAAGACTGGCTCTGTCCTCTTGACTCTAGCCCATTAGATATTTATAAGCATTGATAAGATCTCAGTCTTCTTTTCTTTAAGGCTGAACAGAGCAAGGTCTCTTAACCCTTCCTAATGAGGGAGGTGCTCTGGGCTCCCAGTCATCTTTGTGGCCCTTTGCTGGAATCTCTTCAGTAGTTCCCTGTCTTTCCTGAGCTGAGGTGCTCAGAACTGGGCACTGTACTCCACATTTGGCTTCACAGAGCAGAGTAGAGGGGGAAGATAATCCCCCTCCACCTGCTGGCCACAGTCTTTTTAAAGCATCCCAGGATATTATTGGATATGGGCACAAGGACACACTGCTGACTCATAGGCAACCTGCTGTCCACCAGGACGACCAGGTCCTTCTCTGCAGAACTCCTTCCCAGTGGATCAGCTCCTAACTTGTACTGGTGCCTTCTTTTATTCCTCCCCAGGTGCAGGACTCTGCACTTGCCTTTGTTGAACCTTATCATGTTCCTCTCCATCTAACTCTCAGACTGTCCAGGTCTCACCAAATGGCAGCCCAGTCTTCTGGCGTTTCAGCCACTTCTCCCAGGTTTGTATCAACATCAAACTTGCTGAGGGTGGATTTTATCCCTTCATCCAGGTCGTTGATGAAGGTGTTGTACAAGACCAGACCCAGCACTGACTCCTCTGGGACACTGCTAATTACAGGTCTCCAACCAGACTCTGCTCTGCTGATCACAACCCTCTGAACTCTACTAGTCAGACAGTACTCAGTACACCGAGATCCTCCTAGTCTCAGCAGTACAGACTGAAGCTAAGAAAGCATTAACTCTACCTTCTCAGTGTCCTCTGTTACCAGGGTATCCACCCAACACAGCAGTGGGCTCACATTTTCCCCAGACTTCCTATTGACATACTTAAAGAAGTCCTTCTTGTTCTTGACTTCCCTTGCCAGATTTAATTCCAAGTGGGCCTTAGTTTCCTTTCCTTTCCTTGTTCCATTTTTGCAGGCCCTGATGCCCTCACAGTGTTCCTATATTCCAAGTGGCAAGATCTTTTATCTTCCCAGTCAGTCCTTACTTGTTTGTAAGAACAAGATCCAATAGCATACATCTCCTCATTGGCTTCTTGACCACCTGCATCAGAAAGTTACCTTCAGTGCACCAGAGGGACATTCTGGGCTCTGTGCACCTGGCAGTGTTGCTTTTCCAGCAAATATCAGGGTTGTTGAAGTTCCCTGTGAAAACTGGTGACTGTGATAATGACTCTGTTTTCAACTGTCTGTAGGACTCCTCATCAACTTCCTGCTCCTGGAGGAGGAGGCATCAGGCAGCCTGATCAGGAGGAAGTTATCACCCATTTTAACCTGTCCCTTAATTCTCACATGAGCTCTCCACTGGTTCATCATACATCCCTAGACAGAGCTCAGAACATTCCAGTTGCTCTTCACCATCTCGCCTCTCTGATCTGCCTTTCCTAAAAAAGACATAGATGTCCACGACAGCATTCCAGTCATGTGAGCTGTCCCAGTATGTCTCCATGGTTGCAGCGAGTTCATGGCCATGCAGCAGCACACAGATCTTTAGTTCTTCCTGTTTATTTCCCTTGCTGCATGCATTGGTATACAGGCACTCTGGAGAAGGAGCAGAAGATGCAGTTAACCCTAGAGGGCTGCAGGTGGATCCCCCATAGCTATGCACATGCTGATGCATGCTATAAAGACACAGTGGGATAGATTGTGATCTTATGGTCTGTGTTCTAGTTATGGTCCTTTGTATTTCATCTGAGTTTCACTGAAGGTCTGTATGGCTCTGACAAAGATTTACTCATATAACCACATAACTATTCAAAACAAATCCACTAGGGATTAGATTGGAATTAATGAAACTAATAAGAATTCTCTGGTACTGTACAATTTTTATAGATCACAAGGATACCTATGGGGCTAAAACCTGAGTAGTTTATGATATTTTTTTCATTTTTGTACTACTCAGTTGAGTTGTGATGTTACAATCAGATATTTCACTAGCCTCTGCACTTCTCTTTTGGGTACTTCTTTTTTTCCTCAACTGATGAGTAGGGTATGAAGCACAGGTAACATCAGCAAATAGTTCTGTTACTAACTGCATGAGTGTAGTACTCACAATTTATACATGGAGAGCTTTTTCATACCTTATTCCTTATAAACGGACACTTGAGGTTTCAAACAAAATGTAGAAACCATGTTTTACTTCAGGCTCAGTATTTATTTCTTGTCTCTGTTCATTTTACAATTCCACTTCTGAACTTATGAACCCACAATAAGGGCATTTGTAGAGTATTTCACTCACTAGAGCTCTGTCAGCAGAAGCATTTGCTTGACCTGTTTGGACAATAATCTTCCTTTTTCAGCCATGTAATCCATCAACCAAACATCTCTGCATGCTGAAAAAGCTTTTTGGGGGTAGAAGAAGAAAAAACATCTTTTACAGAAAGTAAAAAAATAACTAGAATGCTAACTAAATTAGGAAAAAGTGTTAACTTCTTTTATAACTTCATCTGCAACAATGTAGAGATATGTTATGATATTTCTGGGACAGAAAAGGAAGAATGAGAATAAAAAGTCAGAAATCTTGCAAAAATTATGTCCTAAACCTCTCTAGGTTTAAATACCAAGACAAGTGACCTCTAGGAGGTTCTTCAGTTTTCTTTATTTGTTGGATTAACACTAACAAACAAGTCCTATTTTAGCTCTGCTGATGTCGTCACAGCCGTGCAGTTCTTCCCTGTGCATGTGAATGGCTGAGATGTAAAACACATACACATTCTACTCCTGCACTTTGTGGAAAGCTTCAACAAGCACGAAAGAGAGCCACATCTATGCTCCCTCCTGTCTAGTTGTTTTTTTTTCCTGCCGTTGTGTGCAGCTAATCCAGGCTGGGTAGGATGTGCCTTCTGATAATGGATCTTCTGTGGCTTCCTCCAGACTCTTGGGAGAGATGTGCTTGGCAAAAATAACCCTGATAACAACTTTGTGCTGAGGAAGGTCTCTCACTACCAGATAATTGAATAAAGGGTTTAAATATCTTGAAATGTATGGAAAATTAATCCTGCTGGCTATTTAGCATCAAAATCAGAATATTTCAGGCAAAAGATTCTCAAGCACTGCTGTATCCTTGTGAAAGATACTGGAATACCAGGAAAAGAGTTTTAGTCAGAAAGCTGTCCCTTCCCAGTTCCCACTTCTATTTGTGAGCTTTTTATTTCTCATTCATTAGATCCTAAACCTCCTTATCTGCTTATCCTTATAATGTCCAAAATGTGGAATATGAGGTCAGATGAATAATTTGAGGTCAGAAGTTGTATATTGCAATAGTTATCACTGATACATTTGCTTTTTGGAGGTAGAGGGAGAAGATATCTTTTTGGTTGTTCTAAAAAAGAAAACACACAAAAAAAGTCTTAAATCACATAGCCGCTTCTTGAAAGCAGCTGAACCAAATCTTGTGAAATTCTCAGCTCTTGGCAGTTATATTAGGTTCTGAGTTTTGATATAAAAGGTCTTCTGTCAACAAATTTATCACATCCATCACAGATTGTATCCAGGGGATTAAAACTTTGAAATAAAAGTTTTCCCACCCTCTGGCCTTGTTCTGTGCAAAGACACATTCTCGTGCCTTTTTAGGAATACAAATAAGATCAAGATAAGCAATAGGAGGCAAAGACATGATGAAGCTTTTTTACGTGAGATAAAAATCTGATCTCAGCTTTCAACCTGGGAGTTACTGGAATTAAGGTGGAAAACTTCCCGCCTTTAGTACTTATGGAAAACAAATAGCTGGGATAGCTATTAAACTTCTATGGAAATTACAAATAATATAGGGCAAACTCAGGTTTCAAATGCTTGTAGGTTTGAGCAGGTGCTGATTAGTACTGGTATCCTAGATACAGGATTTTAAATTCTCCCTTATAATCCCATTTTTAAAATAAAATTCTGTTGTCACGGAAAACAAATACTGCTGTTCAGGCCTAGTGATTCAGATGAACTGTCTGTCCACATGGCTGTCCACATGGGGTACTGGCTATCTGTGTTCTTGTATGTCCGATAATTTGTTTTTCAGGGCAGAAATAGAAGTGGTGAGAGAACAAGCCAACTGGTTCTCACTGGGGACCTGTTCCAAAGCAGCTTTCAGAGAGTTCTGCAAAAGGAAGAAGGAAGTACAGAGGCGCTTGGAACAGTGTAAAGAAAAAAATCTTACTCTCCCTGCTCATGGAATAATTATATGAAAACTAATAAACATCAGAATTATTTGCAAAAAAAAAAAACATTTATGGTTAGACTACAGCAGTCTTCCACCACAAACTGAAATTCACACTTGACGGAAGCTCAGAGCTCGGTTGCCTGTCTTGACTAATGTCAGTTATTGCTGCTCCACTATTATAATGCTATTTCTCCCTTTCTCTTGGAAACTGTGCATCCCATAAAAAATGCCTTGGAAGGCAGCTAGGTGTGTAATTATGCTACTTAATGAGTGCTCTTATTTCCTCCTGACTTTTTCTGACCTTCCTGATTTTTTAACTACACAGGAAGGCTGCTTCTGAGGCAATGCCTCAGGAGAGATGGGTGGTCATCAGAACCTTCAGCCCTGAAGACTTTTCAGATGAAAGTGGAGATTCTCTCTGATACCTCAGAACACTTTCCCCATGGGGAATAAAACAAAATCCTCACCAAGGAATGATTTATTTATAACACAGTATTCACAAATACAGGAGAAAAAGACTCCTTGGGATTATCAAATGAACTGTAAATCTTTGGATTCACTGGAATACAGTGCTGTGCTTCCATAGTCTTCTGCATTAGCGACTACCATCAAGACAGCTCTTTGTTATACCTGGAACTGCAAGACAGGAGCAGGACTTCAATTATACAGTGTTTTCAGAGAAGCTGGAACATAAGTCAGTAACTATCATTGTGTAGGTGATTTCTCTGAAAGAGTATGTATGAAATGATGTGTTCTCTGACAAAACCTGAGGAGTGGCAAGGTTGTACTGTTCACCACAGTCAGTTCAATAGGTGAATGTCTTGGTTTTGTGACTTTTGCTATCAATATTCCACATCATAACATCATGTAAAGCTCAGGGAATTAAAGAGTTAATACTCCAGTTCTGTGGACTGACAGCTTTTTGGATACCTGCCTCTTAGAAGAGAAGAACTGCATACTCCAGAGGACATCGCGTTCTGAGGGGAAGATGAGACCTGCAAGTCATGGACTTGCTCTTTCTCACTGCCTGGCAGTGAGTGGATGTGTTCCCCAGCTGTTTCGCCTTCAGTTCAGAGTGAGGCGTTCAGTTTTGGGCACTCTCTTTCTCTCTCTCTCATTTTATTTGATTTATTAGGCTCAGTTCCAATTGTATACTGCATTATATTGTGCTATCTCGCATTCCAGTAACATGTTTAGTTAATTAACTTTCCTTCTCAGATCGTTGCTGCTGTTCTGTTTGTAGGTCCATCTCCCATCTCCCTACCCCTCCTCCTTTCCTTTCCCCTTTTCCTGGGTCCCCTGCCCCATTAGTTACAGAATTGGGCTGAAACAGCCTGTAAATCATTGACACCCTCCCTCCCCCTCCACCCCAGCCCCCCTTTTTTGGACCCGTGGGCCTGTTGGCCTGCCATCCCCCTGTCACGGACACAGATAGATCTAGATAATCCTGTGACTACTGAAATGAAGGAATCATTTCAGTATTCCTAGACAGATTTCAATGAACACTGAGTTTTGGTAACCAGAAACCTACCTATTTAAAAATCTGTTTATTTCATTCCCATCTGGTAGCAGGCTTCTGAAGGAAACTTGTGTATCAAGGATGTAGTAAATAAACAGAGGCAAGCTCCTGCTGAACACCACCAGTAAAGTATGTTCAAGTCTAGCATGCACAGCACAGTTTGATAAAGGTGGAGCTTAGTGCTAGTTCTTGGATCCATGAATAAAAAACAGCTATTTTTGTATATTTTACCACCACTACAAAGCTATTTCTCAACTCAGTCTGCTACGCTATGAACTCTGCTTCCTTGTACCAAACAATACATGGAGACTTCCTCCTTCTCAACCTTTGTCAGGTAGCTCCCAGATCCAACAGAAAAGCGCATTTGTAAATGCTGGCAGGAAAACTGTTCTTGAGAGGATATTCTATTTTCGGTCTGATGTCCAAATGCTTATCAAGGAATCATTGCAGCAGCAGAAACTGCAGAGTTGTGCTTACCTTATAGGCTGTGGGGATTTCACTTTTTTGGAAATGTCCTGTAAACGTCGAAGAAAAGTGGGGAGATTTCAGCAAGTGTTTATGAACAAACTGCACCAACATGAAGATTGCTATGCCTCTAACTTCCTGCATAGTTGTTTGCAGTTTCTTAAGCTGCCCCTTTTATGTATAGTTCGAAACTATATGCAGTTTTAGTGAAGAATATAATCCAACTCAACCACTTCCTGGCACCAAAGGAAGTTCACAGTTAATGTTGGAAACTATTTCTACTATGATCTTTTTTTCTTCTATTTGTTTCTATTTTAATCCCATGTTTTTAACCCATAAGAGTTTCATAAATATTTTAGTATTCACTTTCTTAAAAAAAAAAAAAATTGAAAATCTCTAGCAAGACCAAATGTCAAATCCATGTACGAAATGTGCTATAGTGCTATTTGAACTATATGGAGATAATATTTAGAGGAGGTAAGACAGTGGTGGACTGTCTTATATGGAATGAAGTCTTCCCTAAGTATCTGAAGAGCTACTGGGGAAAGCGTGAGAGATGTGAATGATGTATCATAGAATAATAGGATCATAGAGTTATAGAAATAGAATAAAGTAGAATTAGAATGACCTTAAAGGTCACCTAGTTCCACCTTTCAGCCATGGGCAGGCAACATTCTTGCTAGACTTGGCCTTGAACACCACCAAGGCTTGAGCATCCACAACTTTTCTTGTGTAGATAAGGAAGCATAGAGAGAACAGGCAGTGTGGTCATACCCACTCTCTTCAGTTATTTGGCAGCAAAGTTATTTGCCAGCAAAGCTGAGTAAGCATAGTGATGGAGCACGGCAATGTGTGTGTGCCATGCTGGTGCAAGGGGCAGCTTGGAAGTAAGCAACCAGCTTATGTGCTATCTCTGTAAAAGCAGTCGCCTTTGGGTAAAAAAAGGCAGCAAAATAATTAACAACAGCAACTCACAACAGTATAACTGAAATAATTCATACACTTCTTAGCACTCTTTGTCTTCAAATATTTCAAGAATATTAATTCCGAAACAGATTTAACTGCAAAGTCAAAAAACCATTACTGAGCACGTGGAAGAAGCATTGCTCACCAGTCATAATCTGCAGTCAGGTTAGATGTTAAGGCTTTGTAATTTAGCAAAGATTTAACATCTTTCAGACATTGGTGAAATGTTTCCTCTTTTTTTTTTTCCTGGTGGTCTGTAGGTCACTGTACTTTCTCAAGTCAAAGTTTATGGCCCTGAGGTTAAAAATTTAGCTTTCTAAGAAATCTTAACTATGGACACACTGTTGCCTATACATTATCTATGATTGTTTAGAATTGTAAATACATGAATATTCTGAATATGAAGACACATTTTTTATTATGCTTTGCAAAACAGATAATTACTACCATACTTAGGAATGAAAGGCAAAGGAACAGCTATTAATGGTGTAAAGATTTACAGCCCAGCTTTGCTTCCAGACAAGAAGACTCCAAAGTCGTATGACTATTCATTAAAACATGCAAGTTCATTAAAGACATGGTAAATTTTTTAAAACTCTTATTGAAAGTCAGCAACTCCAGAGGTCCAAATTTCAATGGGAATTAGATATATAATATTCTTAAGTACTTTGAGAAATCCCACAAGATCCATATAGGAAAGAGAACAATAGTTTAGACAAGTAAGTGCAGTTAAGTAAACAAAAACCAATGATGTTTAATGTCACTGTAGGCTTTCCTCTTTAAGACGAGAACTCTTTGAACCCCAATATTTTGATGCTGGCACACCTTATGAGATGTTCTGGATTGAGTACCTACCTTGGATCCGCTTGGATTTCTACTGTTTTTATATTAAGAGATGTAGAGGTAGGTTGGTCCCAAATCAGAAAGCACTTACAGTATCTTAAAATATCTTAAAATATCTTCATGGAACTCATGCAAACTTGATTTCAGAAGAGTGATGTTTTTATTTATATATATATATATATTTTGACACAGCTTATGTACCCCTGGTTACAACTCTATTACTGAAGAACTAATCCACGGTGTACCATAATTTCAAATCCAGTGGCTTGGGAGAATTCCTTGGGGCTTCTGCCGGGCTCTCATCTTTGATGTTCTGTCATTTTTCTCCTCTTATTTTACATATGTGTTAGAAAAGAACTGGTTAGTCCAACACATTTATGTCATTATCAGAGGGTTTGTTTTTTTTTACGATGAGCGATATCATGTAATTTAATTGCTGGATTTCATAAGTAGGGTTAGTGATCTTTCCCTACTCCAGATCAGTAGAGATACCACAAGGATTCCTATCATATGGTGCACTTAATTATGATAAATAAGCATGGATAAATTAAGCCTATAAAAGGCCCAGATGGATATTATATTTGCATCGTGAATGCATGCTATGATGAAAATATGGCAGTTGGAGGCCCCCTTTGAAGCAGAGCTCTGGATCCACGCTTAATCTGTATTGTAAAAAAGATGCGAACAGTAAATTCAGCAGTTCATGACAAGCATATTGGAAGATTTTGGCTTCAACATAGAGCCTCATTTTAGTTTGTATAGCAGAGAATGGGTGTGTAAAGCTCAGGCATGAAAGGTCTGATCGGTTAAGCTGCCAGGCAGTTTTTTGGTCACTTGCAATTGAGACTTAGGGCTGAATAAAGCCAGATGCACTGGTGATGTTCCAAACTTCCAGCATCCTACCTGATTTACAAGTGTATTTGTATTTAGACCAATTATGGACTGCAGCCTCTACAATTGTTTTGCAAGGTCAGGAAAGATGTGGTTCGTGTTAACAATATGACTCTACTGGGAAAGAGGTGGTTTCACTCACTTCCCTCATGAATAAATTATATTTTTTAAAAATTCATAGGAGACAACAGAATCATTGGAAAAATAGCTCTTGCATTTAGAAAGAAATTAGCTTGCTACTGGGAACTGAGCATTACAGAACTTCTCTAAATGAAGTATAAAAATACTTTTTTTGCATCATTTTTATTTGTAGAGAAAAGCCAAAATAGTAAGAGGTCATATTAAGCACTTACACAGCAAATCTGAGATAACAGAAGTTAATTCCATGTGCATTTAAGCCAACAGTGTCCACTGTTAGGGAAAGAAATTAGAATTGAATGGGACAAGTATCTGTGTTATATGTGGTTATAAAGAATAAAATTATTTATTTCCTGACATATTCAGTTTGCCCTGTTGCAATCCTGAATACAGGAGCCCACGAGAAAAGGTGCTACACTGGATCTTGGCCTCGCAAACCAGGAGGGGCTGGTGAATAGTATGAAGCTCAAGGACAGCCTTAGCTGCAGTGACCATGAGATGCTGGAGATCAAGTTCCTCAGAGTGTCAAAGAGGGCGTGCAGCAAGATTACTGCTCTGGACTTTAGCAGAGCGGACTTCCACCTCTTCAGGGAATTGCTTGGCAGAGTGGCATGGGGGGAAGAGGGGCCCAAGAAAGCTGGAAGTCTAATCAAGTTGCCACTGATTAGAAAAGGGGAAACATAACCCCCAAATTCATGAAGGGGGGGAAAAAATAGAAGGTTCTGTGAACTACGGGTCAGTCAGTCTCACGTGTGTGCCTGGCAAGGTCATGGACTAGATCCTCCTGAAAGTCCTACTAAGATAATATGGAAAAAGACAAATGGAAAATAAAGATGAAGTGATTGGTGGTAGCTTCACTGCGGGTAAATCATGTCTGCAAAACTTGGTGGCCTTTTCTGTTGGAGTTATAAAGAGGATAAAGAAAGAGCATATATTGTCAACCTGGTCTTGTGC
This sequence comes from Tetrao urogallus, assembly GCF_951394365.1. Classification (NCBI taxonomy): domain Eukaryota; kingdom Metazoa; phylum Chordata; class Aves; order Galliformes; family Phasianidae; genus Tetrao; species Tetrao urogallus. Next base: position 15,558,641 of record NC_136816.1, on the reverse strand, counting down.
AGAGCATTTGACACTGTCTTGCATGACATCCTGGTCAACAAATTGGAGAAAAATGGATTTGATGAATGGACCATTTGCTAAGATAAGGAACTGGCTAGATGTTTGCACTCAAAGAGTTGTGATCAATGGCTCAATGTCCAGGAGGGGATTGGTGATGAGTGACGTTCCTCAGCATCAGTGGTGGGAATGGTATTATTTAACATCTTTGCAGGCTACATATTAGGTGAAGGGTAAATCTCCATTCCGTAAACATTCCTCAGACTAGGTAGAAGGTGTCAAAAATTCAAAGTTTAGTGGCTATATGTCCCTATATGAAACACACACATCAAAAATGCATATTCACGTTCTTTCCCTGGCTTATATTCAAAGTGGACAGCCTTGGATCAAACTGGACAGATACAGAAGAGTATGAGAAAATCAGCCTGTAAATATCCAATAACCTGGTATTTCAATCATAGAATCATAGAATCACAAGGTTGGAAACGACCTATAAGATCATTTAGTCCAACCGTCTCCTCATCACCATTGCCAATCAATGTTCTTTGGAATTTTTATATGGAAATTTTTTAATCGTACTTCTCTATTGTTTCGCTTTTTTTCCCTGAAGAAGAGAGAATAAAGTGCAAAGTACGTGACACTGTCCCCAATTACATCCTTGCCTCCAAATTGGAGAGGCATGAATTTGGTGGATAGAAAAATCAATGGATAAGGAACTGTCTGGATGATCTCAATCAGTGATTTTTGGTGAATGACTTAATGCCTAACAAGAGACTGGTGAAGAGTTCTGTTCCTCATGAATCTATATCAGGACTGGATGCCCTAGAGATTCAAGGTTAGATTGGATAGGTCCCTGGGCAGTCCGGTCTAGTGCAAGATATCCCTGTCCAAAACAGACCTGCACAGTCCCTTTTTATCCAAATCTTTCTGTAATTCTATAATCTTGGGATTGGAGTCCAACAGTACTGGTGAATAATAAACAAAGGTAGGACCTGGTTGCCCTCCAGCCCTCAGCACTTCCCTACAACAACTAACTATTTGGACCTGATCCTGGGCAACCTGCTATGGATATCTCTGCTTAAGCAGAGGGTTGGACAAGGTGACCTCCACAATTCTGTTATTCTGTGATTTTGTGAATTAAGAGTATTTTCAGCTTAAGATGGTGGGTTGTATGTTTCATTTTTAAACTTTTTCTCATGTGTCTTACAGGGCATCTGGGAGCCCAGCTGGCTACTGTGAAATCTATGAGGTGATAAGTTTGCAAGACTTAGAGGCTTTCAACATTTAAGTCCTTCTTCTTTGCAAGTCTAACCTTGCGCATTTTGTGAAATCAGTTTCTGAGCTTCTAGAAGTTATTCCGAAATTAATTTTTATCCCAACAGAAAACATATGTGGAGGTTTTGTTTTCTTTCATCCATTTTTTATCTCTCTGAGCTCTTAATTTTCTCTATAGTCTTCTGAACTTAAAGAAAGGAGATAGGTGGCTTACCACTCAGTTTTCTCAGGAATGTATTTCATTAGTCATTTTATTTAGCATTGCCTACAGTTTTATCCATATTTAAAGGCATAGTTTGTCTAAACTGTGCAGCGGTCTTTTTAAGGAATGTAGCAGAGATACATAACACCTTTACAGATACACTCAATCTTTGCCACCTGTTGTTTTATCAGCTTTCTGTTACTGATATATATATCAGTATATATATATATATATATATATATATACATATACAAATATATATATATATTTTTTTTTTCATGAGACTCTTCTTAATTAGGTGCTTCTGCAGGTTCAAACTGACTTAATACAAGAAATAAGATTCAATGTGGGTTCATCAGCAAATTTCCTATTTAACTGAACAGTGCAAAAATTATTTTAGTTGTGGCAGTGATCTCTTGTGCTTAGACTGGAATTTAGAGGCAAGAACTAAATGTGGCATTTACCATGTCTTTGTCTGTGAACATACCCATTGTTGGTGAGAAATTTGGGCAGGCACGTGCAAGGGCAAAGGGAAGAACACAGAGAGATTTTACACATTTTTTAAAAACCATGAAAGTATATTTTGATGCTTACTACAGTCAAGCAGTGTTAATTGGTTCACTTTCAGAAATAGACTATATTTGGCTATACCTGAATTTTTCATGAATTGTTAGTGTATTTTGTCATGCTGTTGACAGAGTATTGCTTCCATTAGTTTTGTGCCCGCTCTGCAAAACAAGGTAAATAATTGATTTTTTTCTTCTTACACACAAGAATGGTTGTACAGTCCTAAACACGAATAAGGAAACAAACAAAGAAGTTTTAAGAATTTGCATTACCTAAGAAAGAGACACAAATACCTGCCTGTAGCTCCTCAAGGAATGTCTCCTAAAAAACAAAAAATGTACACAGAAAAAGTGTCACTGATGATCTTGCTTGTATCAACTCAGATGAAACAGCTGTAGTAGCAAAAGCATTTTCTTTCTCCTACAATTTTGCCTACAGTAGGGATGTTGCCAGAATAGAAATGCTGGGAAATTTTTTTTTTTTTAAAGTCACAGTCTTAACTGACAATCCTATGTGAGCAAAAACTTTTCATAAACTCCTGGCTCTTGCTTCTACTTGCTCCTTAGGAAGTCCAAGGTCTTATGCTGAAATATAACCCAGAGAACTGTTAATGACTCCAATTAAGAGGTGTGAATATCATTTACACCTATCTGTTCCCTTTTAGCAAGAAATACAGCCAGAAACACGGAGGCACATAATCCTACGGAGATCATTTCAGATAGAAAAGGTTGAATTTATTTGAATCACACAACTCCTTAATCTGAAAAGGGGGTGGGGAAAAAGATACACAGAATATTTCAAAGGGACAAAAATAATAGTTATCCTGCTGTGTGTTCTCACTTTGAAACAAAAGAGAAAGAAATTAAGAAAAGCTCCAGAATATTGAAAATATTCTTTAGAAAAATATATAAATATAAACAATATGTGATTTAGAAATGCAAGCCAAAAATATGTTCAAAAAATAGACTTGCAGACTTTTCATTGATTTACAACAGACACTGGCTGCAAATTTTCAAATTATGAAATTCTGCTTTCAGTTTTCACCTGCAAATGAAAATGTTTCTTGTTTAAAACCATTTGTCACCTTCAAATACAGAGGGCAGGTATAATAATGAATTCACTTTTCTAGAACACTGACATTTCTTCTAAAACCAGTTCAAAGTGCTGTTGAATAACAATAAGGCTATATTAATATTGTAGTTGTAGTGAATAATCTAAGTTTTTTTTTTTTTTTTTTTTTTTTTTTTTTTTTTTTTTTTTTTAATTAGAAAGCTGTTTCCCAAAGAAGTTCTTTCTCTGCTGTAGGCCATAGGGCCTAGCCTTCATGGTGGTGCCCAGTGTCTTACTGTCCTCAACCTCTAAGATCTCTGTAAAGAACCAGCAATTCAATTCCCAGCAGAAGAACAGCTCTCCAAAAATGGATTCCTTGGCACTATGATAATAAAGGCAAGTTATCAGATAGCTCATGTCTTAACAGAGGTCTTCAAAATTTCCCCTGATCTATCCCTTTTTTCCTGGTGCACTGTTAAGAGACAGTTTCCATAATTAACAAATTCAATGTACTCATTGCTCTAAACTTTTTTGTAACAAAGTGTTCATGTTTGGAACACATGTTCCAAAACAAGAGAAAAGAGCTCACAAGGCATCAGGAGTAAGTGGAAAAAACAGAGAACGTGGCTATGCTTTTCTCTAACTCACTGCTCTGACTTTCAAAATCGATTCTCTCTGTAATGGCTGTTGTACATTTTGGGTTTCGTTTGTACCTCAACCACGGAGGTGATTTCTCTAAAAATATGCCACAGACAATTAGCTGGAGCAGAACTTATGCAAGTACTTTTCCAAAACTGTTTTGTTGCAGAAATTTTATATATATATATATATATATATATATATATATATTCACATATTACTTTTTTTCCCCTAGAAAATGGTAACCCTCAGTTGTACTTTAAATGTATTTGTTGGTTCAGGTGCAATATTACCTGCTTGACATGTGTGAAGTAAAACTATTACCCATGATATTTTATTGATTACTATATTTGGGTAATAAAGACAATGAAGTGAAGAAGCTGAACAGGATCAAGCTGCCTCTGTGAGCATGTGGGAGAAAGAAGAGGCAGCTAGAATTGGGCTTATGCTCCCTTTTGTTTCAGGTGAGAGACTGTTACAAGTGGGCTCTGTACAGTAGCCTACTATGCTTGCCTTAGAATCTTTTGTAAATCTCTGTCTTGGAGAGCTTGTGCTGCTGAAAAAAAAACTTCTAAAATGAGATGTTCTTATCGTTTAAGCCCAGTTCCCAAGTACTTTGCTTCTGTGTTTGGGACAGAGACAGAAGAAAAATCCTTGATATCATTAGTGGTACCCATGATTTGAATTTCTCACCCCATGCTTTAAATTAAAACATCCTGAAGGCTGCTCTAAACAACGTTTCACTTTCCACACCATAGAGCTTCTGTAGCAGACACGCTTTGATGTGATCCAGCCGCTGACCTGCTGGAGGGAAGGGCAGATAAAGTGTTCATTCCCCAGCTCTCCGGGGGTATCACCTATCAATATTATGAGTAAGAGATGAGCACATTTCTGCCCACGAACCTTGACATTTTGGAAGAGAATCTTAGCAGCAGTTTAATGAAACTAATATCCAGCCACCTTGCTCTTTAGATAGTATAGTCATATTTCTTGGTGGTTTTTTTTTTGTGTGTGTGTGCGTGTGTGTGTTTTGTTGTTGTTGTTTAGTTTTGTATGAGTAAGAAGATTTTGTATTTCCATTCAGGTCACCAAAGACTCATAATGATATTCTTTATTTTTAGAAAGTCAGTATATAATTCATACTTCTGATCCCTCAGTTTATAACATTTGTGTTGGTTGTATTACCCTCATTTTACAAGAAATAATTGAAGCATGGCAATGTAAAATGACTTATTTAATGTTATACAGCTTTTCTATTGAAGAAATCAGAGATTACTATTTCTAGTGTGTATTGTTGAGACACAGGCCTGTGTTAGGTATTTACAGAAGAAGTTCAGGACAAAGTGTCTCCACAACAAGGGGCAGAATATTTCCTTCAGAACTCACCAGTATTTAGCAGATACACAGTCAAATGTAAATGCAGTGAATTACCTCCTTATTTACTGGTAACTGTTCAGTGATAGTGCAGGGGAACAAATACATGAAGCTCACAGCAAAGGAGCAGGTGAATCTCAGTTGTGATGCCTTATATTTTCTTGGACAGTTGTGAAGATTGACTTAAAAACCTCACCCAATAAATAAGAAACTACACAGGGAAAAAAAAAAAAAAAAAAAAAAAAAAAAAAAAAAAAAAGGTAAGATTGCTCTTGAATGCTTATCCTTCTGCAGAGCTTATTCATGGCTTCAAATTAGGACACTTTACCCAGACAGGCTAAGGTAATTAAAGATGAGTTCTTGTATCTTGTATGAATACCCTAGCTAGCAAGCCAGCGAATCGTATTTCTTGCTCCTTCTCTAATGATATGACTCTTGCATTCTTGACTGTACAAGTTCCTTTGCTTAAATAGGAGAGGGTTTTGATGTTTTCTTCTGTGTAAACTGTTCTCAGTGTTTGCTGTTAAAGTTGTATAATCACCTGACAGTGAATATAAATGGAACTTTCTCAGCCTGGAAAAATCCTATTTTTCACGTATTTTATTTAATGTTTTAAACATGATTTTTCTCTTGCAAAAATTGCTTCAAAGCATCTTTCTGTGTGCACCATTTGTGTATGAAAACCATACTTGATGCTATTCTTCAGTCTTAGTTCATTGCTTTTATTGTGCGGTATGCATACTCTGAATATGAAGTGAGGCAATATGGGATGTAAGCACAGTTTAAACACCTTTCTGAGTGGCTGTGTTGCAAAAAGACTTCTGGAAAGTTTAGCATCCATGTTCCCAAACTGGAGTACTTTGTGTAAACATGGGCAGATCTTTTGCATGAGATGAAAATTCTTCAATCTTGAAACTTTTGGACCAAAAAAGGAGCTAATATTCTGCAATATGTGAACGTTCATTTGAATAGATATGTCTTAGAATCGTAGAATAATAATTCGAGGTTATAGTGTTTCTGGCTGAGTATCTCTGATGTTCTTGTCATGAAAATAATTTATTTTTCCATAGATGAAACAGACCATTATAAAGCAGTTTCCTTTCAGAAGGATGTCCATCTGAGTGAAAAAATAGTAGAAAATAATAATAGAATATGTTAGAATATGTATAAATAAATAAAATGGAGACAATTCTCCCTTGGGTGTCATTCACGTTGTGCTTTCACTTAATAAAAAAGCTTATAGCATGATTTTTTCCAGTCTAAGCCGTTGGTGTTAAGGCGTTGATGGTCATTAGCAGGATCCAGAGTCATCCAATTAGATTTATTTTTGTAGCAAATTAAACCGCAGACTTCAGAATCTATGCTTAGCAGTCTGCTTCTGACAGGATTTTGGACAACCATGTTTCCTAACAAATAGCAAAATTTCAGCCTGTCTGAAAGGCAAGTACCTTCTAACACCGTAGAAATAGCTTGATATGCTGAAGACGGCATAGCAGATGAGTACGTGCCAACATAGTGACCTCCTGAGGCTGATAAGATTCGTTATTATTAATGAGCTCTGAGTCTGGTTTTAGGAATTTCTACATCAGATGCTTGCCAGAAGGAGTGTTAGTTTTCTCTTGGAAGGAAATAGATATACCTGGGGTGCCTAATCAGTCCTTTGAGGTACCCTAAGCCCACAAGATCACAGATGGGCTCAGATCTGAACGTACTTGTGGAGATCACTTGATTCATGCCTCTAACATGGTTGACAAGAGCCATGGAGGGTAATGATCCAGGTCTTCCATCATTTTGGTCATCCTAAGCTCGACTGCCTTTATTCTTTCTTGCACTGGGGAACACAAGACTGTACACACTCTAGATGTGGCTTATCCAGTGCTGGGCATAGACATGGGGAGATTCGCCTCCTTTCTCCTGCTGCCAATGCTCTCTAGAGTGCAGCTTAGTACGCTGTTAGCCTTCTTTGCCCAAAAAAAGAGATATAGTGAGTGACAAGAAAATAGGTGAATTTAAGTCCATACTGCCTTATGCAGTGCTACAGTAAGGAGTGATAAAGAAGCAAAAAAAAGCATATTTCATGAGATAAATAGGGAAGAAATGCCTTAGGTCTATGCAAGAGAGGATGTTATACATTATACTAGCGTTTAACATATTTAACTGTCAAAGACACCTTTAATCCCCAAACAAACTAAAAAACAGTACTCTCCTATGTTCATATTACGTTACAACAATTGCCAGTTCAACCCTATTGTAGTCTTTATCTCTTAGCACTACTCAAAAAAGTACTACTTGGCTGTATTTACACTTCTTTGGGGTTGCATTATAATGCATGCTGTACTTGTTCCAGAATGAGAGACAGTATAAAATCAAATGCCAGTAAAGCAATACCGTAAAGAAATGAACTAACTGTTGTAAGATATATCAATAACAGACTCTGATGGCTACTTTTGGACATGGCAGTTTGTGCCTTGTCCTTTCCTCACGACTTTGAAGCCAAATTTTGTGTTTTACAAGTGAGTGTCATCTCTAGATTCATTGATAGTGAGATAAGTTGTTATAAACTCTAACTGGCTGGTGATAGTGGTTTTGTAACTTATCAGAAACAGATGAAATAAAAGAAAATTTGTCTTGCTTACTATGTCAAATGAAGCTTGAACTCATGGTGCCTGGAAAAAAAAAATCAGGTTCACTTCTTACCCGTGCAAAACAGTGATCTTTCAGATCAGCCATTAATGCCCAAGTCATCTCTGATTTATGATGAGACAGAGGAAATGTACCCATTTACTACCTTTGGAAAGCCATAAAGCCAGCTCTACCATTTCAGGCATAATTTAAGAGTTAAACTTGTCGGCTTCTAGAGCTGTAAAAATGCTTAGTTGCTCTGTGCTTTCTATTGACCAAGATATTATCCATTTGGCAGGGAACTCCATCAAGCTTTTACAGAATAATGACCTGGAAGATTTTGTGATCCAAAAAGATGTGAGACAGAAAGGAATCATTTCCAAATTAGAGATTGGGCATCCAGTTATGAGAACATTTTACATCTTCTGAAAAGTCCTAAAGTGCTTGGATTTATATACTGCTTCCTGCAGACAAACTCATAAAGCTTGGCAAAAGATCTGCAAAGAATCTGATATTCCAGACTGAGTTTTTGGAGACAAATTCATGTTTAGTAACTAGTGCTTTGGGAGTTTTGCTCAGGAAATTATATTCCCTTTCTCCATTTTGTTAATCCCTTCTCTCCCTCCAGGTTGTAATGAAAAAAATTCATCTAGACACTGACACTGTAGTTTGTTTCACATCAAATTTTAGATTTCCACCACATATTCCCCTAGCAGTTTTCTGAGTTCTTGGAATATTTTCAGGTAGTGTTTTATAATCTCAGATTATAAATCACTAAAGGAAATATCTCGAGTTAAACCCATTTTTTAGCATCTTACTCCTGGATTTGTAAAATCCACAGTTAGCAGCTTTTCTACATGGCTTTGTGTTAGATCAGTGGAAAGCAGTGTCATCATATACGCACATTTTCCATGCTTCCCATCAGGTATTCTTACATTCTTCCCCCACTTCTTGCAAATAATTAGAGAATTAGTTTGGAGAACATAGATAAAGAAACTATTTGTCATTTTAATAATAGTTTTTCTTAGAAAACACAAAAAATGCACTCACAAGTTGGAAGGCAAGATTTTGGAGAGGACTGCCATTGCTGAGACTTTATAATTGTTGAAGCAGTCTAAGAAAGAAAATAATTTAATCTGTGGCTTGTTTTCTTCCAAAAAAGAAACATTGAAGGGCCAAGATCTAAAAGTCAACAGGTGTTATACTGAAACAGCATCATACTTAATAGTCAGTGAGTCATATGGCAGAGCTGAATACGTGCTACTCTCTAACATGATATGTTATTCCTGCTTGGAATAGCAATACTACGTGAAATTTGAAATTCAGTTTGTAGAACTGAGTTTTCCCAATCTCACAGAACTGAAAAGTTTTTTTTGTTTTTTTTTGTTTTTAATTAGAAGGTATTGGTGTGTGTGTATATGGTGATGTGTTATTACATGAGTGAATTAAGCACAGTCTCGAATTCTAGTTAGAGAATCTTGCTATATTATTTGTATTCCATAAAATAAACAAATATTTTAAAGGCTAGTGGTTCAATTTCTGTGGTTCACAACTACCTCTTATACTGTCTATTTTATATACTCCTGTGCCAGCAAATATCTGATTTTTCTTTTGAGGATGTTTCCTTCTGGCACACCTAAAGGAAGTAGCATGGCCATTTAGCCTCATGAAATGGTCATTTTAGTGCTTTTACACTACTGAGTGAGAGAAATAACTGATTCCAGAATGCTAGCTGATTCCAAGATGTAGTTCCAAACAGAAAGCAGTTGCTTTTTATGCTGTGCTAAGTTTCCTTTACCCGTTTTTATACGTTTGGAAAAATTAAATTTGAGCCATTTCAGGGATCGGACAAAGAGTATGGAAATAAAGAAAAATTCTGTATCAATAGACAGATTGCTCTCTTTAGCCTTCTGCTTCACTTAGAACAGTTCAGCCCATCTAACATTCCTTTTTCCTAAGAAAATTGAAAAAATACATCCCAAGTTGGATTTTTGTATATTCCTCCAAAATGAAATCTGGAAGTACTTCTAATTCTAGCAGGTATAAAGCTCTCCAGCACAGTGCTGGCACGCACATGTTGAGTGATCCACATCATGGTTGTAGAGTTTGGCAGTGGACTCTGGGAATGCGTTCTGATGAAGGTCCAATTTCCTCATAACGTCAAGGTCAAGAAATTGCAGAACCCATTTCCCTAAAACTTTCATGTCTCCAAAGCTCTGTTCTGAAGCTCATCAGTGACAATCCACCACTGGCTAGTAATTTCTGTAGAAGCATCCAAGCTAGAATTACCAACTCATTAGTTGTAAAATATTGGACAGACTTTCAGCTGTAAAAGGAGACCTTGAAGAATATCCTTGAGGAGTATGAGACCAACAGTTGGAACTTTTATTTTGCAGTTCCCAAAGTGCTCTGGTCTTGTCCTCTGATCACAACAAAAGTTTGCAAGCTGAAAGTCTGCTCAGCTCTGATGAATGAGGATCAAATAAAGCAGACAAAATTACTTCCGTGCGGGAGCTGCCTGCTACAAACAATAGTATAATAACATTATTCCAGCCCTATTATGAATTTCTTCAGTTAAGTTTTGGTTTGATAATCAGTCGTGTTTCTCTGAAATAAGTACTCTATTGATTGCCAATGGTTCTCTTTTTTGCTTTGCATGGCAGGTTCTGAAGTAATATATAGCAGATTGTTGCTGATATATTTGTTCAAGTAATAACAAATGTTATTTGTTATAATGTTACTTGTTATAAATGTTATAAATGTTACCGATGTTCCTGAGTAAACAGTGAAGAAATGACATTCCTGTCTTTGATTGTGAAGGTAGGCTCAGCCTGAAAGCCAAAATAGTACTGCTAAAGGTAACCACCTGGTTTTACCGAATAAGATATTGGAGGAAGCATTGGATTTAACTGAAGTAAAAGACATTAATTTCATACCATTCTGTCACCCCATCTACATCCTTATATTCAGCTCTTTACCTGGAATGAATTCTGAGATTATCTATAAAGGAATTACTCAATGCTATGAAAAAAACTTTCCAATGATACAGTGTCCAAAGACAACCTAAAGCAGAAAAACAGTAATGTAGCACTGAATGATTTATTCATTCCTTGCACTGTTCTTTTGTTGTTTTTGTTGTTATTTTTCTGCAACTGTTCAGCGTTATTGGAATTAGCAGCAGATTGGCACATCTCTTGCAATGAATACTGGTTTTATTGGAGCCATACTTATCACTTCTGTTAAAATTTTCTGTCATTGTAGAGAAGAATGTGTTCTAGGCTGGATGTTGCATCTAAATTTCTACTGAATAGGTGCTTTTTGGTCCTTTGCTGTGTAACAAGTCATAATTCTTTTAGAAACAAAGAATATAGGTACAAAGTACTTTACACTATAATCTTTTCTCAACATACCCATCCTATCCACCAATGTTAAAAAATGTCTTTTAATTAATATAGTAAGTATTAGTAAATTCTTCCTAATCTTCTAAGCATTTTACAATTACCTGGAATACAGCAAAAAGGTAGGTTATGTCTCCTTTGAGCCCCATTGCATTCATAAAAGATTGCTATTACAAAAAACTAGGGTCTAAAAGGTCTAAAATTAAACATTTTATTTACATATGTATGAGTATGCACTCGTTTTGTTTTGTTTTGTTTTTTTAATAACAATCTTTAATTAAACAACATAGCTTCACCACGGGCAAGTCATATGTGACAGACTTGGTAACCTTTTCTTACGGAGTTACAGCATTACTGGATTCAGGAAGAGTAACTTACATCATCAACTTGGTCTTGTGCAAAGCGTTTGACACTGTCTTGCATGATATCCTGGTCAACAAATTGGAGAAAAAATGGATTTGATGAATGGACCACTCGCTTGATAAGAAACTGGCTGGATGGTTGCACTTAGAGAGCTGTGATCAATGGCTCAATGTTTAGGAAGAGGTTGGTGATACATGATGTTCCTCAGGGATCAGTGCTGTTACTAGTATTATTTAACATCTTTGCAGGCTACATGGATAGTGGAATTGAGTGCACTCTCAGTAAATTTGCAGATGGCACCAAGATGAGTGCTGCAGCTGACAAGCTAGAGGGCAGGCATGCTATCCAGAGGGAGCTGGAAAGGCTTGAGAGCTGGGCCCAGGCCCACCTCATGAAGTTCAAGACTGCCAAGTGCAAGCTCCTGCACCTGGGTTGGGGCAATCCTGACCACAGATACAGGTTGGGCAAAGAATGGCTTGAGAACAGCCCTGAGGAGAAGAGTTTGAGGGTGCTGGCTGATGAAAGACTCAATGTGAGCCAGCAATGTTTGCTTGCAGCCCAAAAGGCCAACCATATCCTGGGTTTGACCAGCAGATTGGGGGAGATGATTCTGCCTCTCTACTCTGTTCTCGTGAGACCCAGCTGGAGTACTGTGTTCAGTTCTGGGGCCCCAACATAAGAAGGACATGAAGCTGTTGGGGTGAGTCTAGAGGAAGTCCACAAATTGGAAAGAGGATAGATTTAGACTAAATATTAGGATGAAATCCTTTACTGTAATGGTGGTGAGACGCTGGAACAAGTTGCCTAGGAAGGCTGTGAATGTCTCCTCCCTGGAAGCATTCAAGGCCAGGCTGGATTAGTCTTTAAGTCCCTGATTTAGAGGAAGGTGTCCCTGCCTATAGCAGGGGGGTTGGAACTTGATGATCTTAAAGGTCCCTTACAATCCAAACTGTCTTATGATTCTATGATTCTGTGCTTATTAGTTCACGTTAAAATCTGAGTCAGCTTCTGCTTAATTATGTGATGTCATATCAACTACTGCTGGAATTGATTAAATCTATACAGGCAGCTACATTTTTGGAGTAGAAATAAGAACAGTATTAATTACTGTGATGAAAAATGAAGTAAACATATTTACCAACAGGCCTGCTAAAATACTATCACAAGGCTAAGAACATCTATTGAACTCAGGAATGCTAAATATTTTCAGCAAGTTAGTATTTATTATCACTATTGTTTTACAGCACTGTTGTTAGTCTGGAATGTCAGACCTGGAAAAAAATGATGGCAAAATGGGTCACAGTGTGTTAGTGATACAAAACAGAATGATTATTATAAGCCACGTAGCTATTACTTTTCAGGTAAATGTCAAGTTTGTGATTTGCTGGCATAGATGTTCCTTCACTTTTTCACTTAGACTTACAATGGTAGGAAAAACATTGAGTTTATGGGGTCCTTTCTCTTCCCCACATAAATTCTTCTCAGAAGATCTGAGAAACTGAACAAAAATCAAACAGATTAGCTCAGAAAATAATGATGCTGTCTAGTGCCACCCTCTGTGTTGCTGGGTGCGCTGAGGCGCTGAGAGGTGGTGTGCTCCTACACCATGCAGTGTCATTGCGGCATGCGCACAAAAGGAATCATCCACATTTCTTTAAAATCACTCTCTCTGAACTGCTACCTCTTTATCTCAAAGAAGCAGGAATCAAAAGTTCTATCAGGGAACAGAATTTACAGGGAAAGCTTGATTTCCCTTGGACTATGTGTTTTTTATTTATTTATTTATTTATTTACAAATTCAAAGAAAAAAAATCCCTGAAATCTCTGAAGTTTTTCATTTGTTTGTTTGTTTTGTGATTACTTTTATTTTGTTTAAAGGAAGATGAAAAAGGAAGGAGGGGATGGAATTAGATGGAAATGTCTGTAAATGAGCCAATAACAGTTTTGTATCCTGGTCTGGACATCAGTGACTATATGATGGTCCCATACTGTCAAAAAGCAAGATCGTTGACTTTCTCTTAGGAAAAACTGAAGCTATAGAAAGTGTATAGAATGGGGAGAACAGCAGAAGTAAAATCATTGGGTGTGATAAAGTAGCTCAATTTCAGTAGCTATACTAATTTGCTTGTGCAGAAAATCCAGTCAACGGTCTAATATAAATCCATTGCAAGAACTGCCTTCATAAAGGGAGATTTATTTTCTTCAAACTACTCCTCTAAGGTAAAGGAGTGGAATAGTGAATGAATGAATAGTGCTTATAGATCAGAAGCACATATATGAAATTCTCCTTTTAGAAAAATTATTTCTTTAGTATACATTCTAATTCTGAAGTCAGAATTATTTTCTGTGTCTGCAGTCTTGTGTTCCTCATTGGTTAGATTTAGGACTTATTTTTGACAGCTCTTACTCATGGACAAAGACTTTTTTCCCTGGGTTTCACTGGAGATTTCAAATGGTGACGATGGAACAGATTTTCAAGCACAAGTAAAAAACGAAAACAACAACAAAAAAAACCATTTAGCACTTCTTAATTTAGTTCAGCAGATAAGTGTTTTAAGCAGAATGATTTTGTTGTATCTTGTACTTTCCACTAAAAAACTCCTATAATTTGGTAACAAAATATCTTGTCATAACAGAATATTTGAGAATTTTTTATCAGAAGGTTATCTGTGGAAAAAATATCAAAAGTAAATTTTGTTATCTTCTTCAGTAAAAACTTGTAACTGCTGAATAATAAATAAACTTGTGTCATATAGTGAAACTTAACGAGACCTTTTTTTAAATACAAAAAACAGCTACATAATTTGTCATTAATTTAATTCTCTCTCCCACTTTTTATTAATATCAAGTGCTCAGTCCTTGTGAAAGAAAAAGAGGTAATTATAGAAAAAAAAAAAAACACATCAAGGTTGGAAAAGACCTACAGGATCATCCAGTCCAACCACCCACCTATCACCAGCAGTTCTCACTAAGCCATGTCCCTCAACACAAAATCCAAACATTCTTTGAACACCTCCAGGGTTGGTGACTCCACCACCTCCCTGGGCAGCCCATTCCACTGCCTGGCCACTCTTTCAGAGAAGTAGTATTTCCTAATGTCCAGCCTGAATCTCCCCTGGCACAGCTTGAAGCCATTCCCTCTAGTCCTATCACCAGTTATATGGGAGAAGAAGCCAACTCCAGCTCACTACAACTCCTTTCAAGTAGTTATGGAGAGCAATGAGGTCTCCCCTGAGCCTCCTCTTCTCCAGACTGAACAACCCCAGCTCCTTCAGCCGCTCCTCATAAGCCCTGTGCTCCAAACCCCTCACCAGCTTTGCTGCCCTTCTTTGAATCCGCTCCAGGGCCTCAATGTCTTTCTTGCAGCGAGGGGCCCAAAACTGGACACAGCACTCGAGGTGAGGCCTCACCAGAGCTGAGTACAGGGGGACAATCACTGCCCTGTTCCTGCTGGCAACACTGTTTCTGATGCAAGCCAGGAGGCCATTGGCCTTCTTGGCCACCCAGGCACAGTGCTGGCTCATGTTCAGCTGAGCAAGATCAGCTGCAAGATCATCTAGTCCAACTGTCCTCCCATTACCATTGCTACCACAAGCACTAAACCATATCTTGAAGCTCCTCATCCAGGCGCCTCTTGAACACTGCCAGGGATGGTGATTCCACCATCTCCCTGGGAGGCCATTCCAGAGTCTGACCTCTCTCTGAGAGAAAAAGTTCTTCCTTATGTTTAACCTAAACCTCTGGTTCAACTCGTTTCCTACTTTCATTGGGGTGTACTCAGTGCCATTTTTCAAACTGGTCTTTGCAATTATCACATGTTCATGGGCATCTGTGTGCACTGACTGATAGAAGATTGGAAACAATGGTAATACTTCTGTTTTTAAAAAGGAAGGATATTAGGAAATAGAGGCCTTTCAGCCACACCTCAAGGCTGAGAAATGACATGAAATGTCCTCTTCAAATCCATTTCTAAGAATGTGAATTTAAAAAAAATAATTAGGAATAGTCAGTGGTATATTTACCAAAGGCAAACTCTGGTAATTCAATCTGATTGCCTTCTGCAATTAGATCAGTACATGAACAAGATGGGAGCACTGTACATTCCATTCCCTGCCTTGATATCATCTCTCACAGCATTCATTTGCAAAACAGAACAGATGAGAAGACTTAGGTGGGTTAAAATTTTGCTAGGGTAACAGTCATAAAGAATAGAAATAAATGGTCTTGTGCCAGTTGACAGACAGTGAAAAAGAGGGTACCCAGGAGGCCTATGCTAAGCCCCAGAGTGAATAATTGAGTAATTGGTGTAATGGCAAAGAGTGCAACCCCAGCAAGTTTGCAAATTATTCTGAATTAGGACAACTGCTGGACCCAGAGGAAAAACTTCCATCCATAGTCCCTGCAAGGTGACTGAAGGACCCTGATCTGGGCAGGATGCTGAGCAGGGCTTGGTTAGTCTGGAAATAAGAAAAAGGTTATGGCCTAATGCTACCAGCAGAAAACTGTGTGAAATACTGTTCAGAGGGCAGCAAAGCCAAACCTAACTGTACAGTGCCAAGCTATCTTGTGACAATGGTTTGAGATGTCCATGTTAGACATCAGCAAGAACTTCATAACCATGAGATACTACATATTAGAAGGGATGGCTGAACAGGCTGTGGTGTAACCTTTACCTCTGATGTTTCTAAAATTCAAATAAACAAATCCACAACCAATCCATTCTGGCACTTACGACAGTTCCTCTTGGAGCTGGAAATGGCACTTCAGATCTCCAAAGCCATTTTCTGGTTGATGCTTCATTGATTCTGTGATACAGTTTCTCATCCAGGCCATAACACAGTACTAAACCTACATTTGTTCTCTATGAATCGTGTGTATATATAGTTCTAGCTGGTTTTCAGTGAAACAAACACAAAAATAACTTGTTTATCAACTGCAAAATATTGTAAGACATTTGTAGTGTATTGTCCTCCTCTCTCAAGCGGAAGAAAAGATGTTTCTGGCTGTTTTATATTGTTTTGTTTTGTTTTTTACCTCAGAGTAAAGCAGAAGGCAGTTCTTTCTTCAACAAATTAGATATTAATTAAAGAAAGCAGGAGACTGGAGCAGATAGTTGCTATTACAAAGCATGGTAACAATGACATTTTTTAAGGGAAAAAAAATGCTCAACAATTTATTCAAGATACTGAGAGAAGAGAGCTGTTATGTAAGAAATTTATTAGTAGTACAGCATTTAGTCTTTTTTTAGTTATAGTTTCAATGATTTTATGAAATAATTACTTTGATACTGTAGAATCTTTTTCTTAAAAGCACATTTCAACTGGATTCTTCTTACATAAAGTCTGCATCATTGTTTGCAGTTTGATTCAGGGTTCATGATCAACTCATAATGTCATGGCTGAGTCACGAGAGATCACCACCCTATACCACACTGAGTCATATTTTGTGATAATGCACCATGATTCATTGCAGTTAGACAATTTAAAGCCAGAAAGTATGCTTTTATTAATTTGTATTGTGTTTACAGCAGCCCCGTGCTTTTAACCTGCTCTTCTTCCTTCTCTTGCATAACACATTCATATGTTCTCATTTTGTTTATTACTTTTACTGTCTTTTAGTGAACACTGTCAGGTAGAATAGACATCTGCACTATAATATTTGAACAGAGGTCATACTTTAAAGAGTTGGTGTATGCAGAAAATGTTGTATAAGTGAGAAAATGGATACTTACAGGTGTAGGTCAAGCAATCATAATTTGAATAGTTATTTAGTTAATCAATTTGCATTGATGAACGTTCACTCAAATGTCTACTTGATAATTTTTCCAGTCTCAAGAAAAATTTAATGGATGTATATATGTCTAAGAATTATGCTACCATTGTGAAATAAACCCATGATATGTCATCTTTTAAATGAAAAAAATTCTCTGGTTGTGTTATTCAGAGGAAGTTAACAGTAGGCACCTTTCCTACTTCCCTCTTGTAGGTTATTGCAATTCTCTGTTCTCAGTTTCCTCAACTCGTATCAGAAGAGGATAACTGTCTATCCTTTCTACAGGCAGACATCAATGAGTGAGGTATGTGCAGCACTCAAGAATCTTGTTAGAACATCTTTCTTATGCTAATAAGGAAAATACATACAGGAGGATTTAGATCTTGCTTTGCCTAGCAAATAACATGGGAAATACATTCACAGACTTTCATGAAATTATGCATAACTTGTCTGGGTGGAACTTTCTGTTAGTACCTGAGGTTCTTGGATGCTACAAATGTACCATACCTGCTAGAAACAGGGAATTATCTTAGAACAGTTATGTCTGTTCAGGAAAACAACATTAAATGTAACATTGCTGCACACAAAACAGTCTGTTTAACAAGCTGCAATAAAGATAGCCTAATTTATTCTTTCTTCTAAATAAATGTTGGGAATTTATTTATGTTGTTTGTTGTTCTTTTAGAGTTACTAGTATTCTGTCATGACTTAGTAAAGAAGAAAAATTTTATAATTTTTCTAGTGACACTTACTGCTCTACCCTTTCTCTATCAGGATATTTTTCAGCAATCAGATTGCGAAACTGTGTGATTTATAAGACCATTCTGTATTAATGCTGCCTCATATATCATTTTACTAGACTTGATTTTTTATATTTCTGATTGACAGACTTGCTTTATTTTAAAATACAGAATTTCCTATCATGAATAAAAAGATCATGCTAATATCATCAAATCCACTCATAACAGATCAGGCTCTTATGGTGCTTACTAACAACATCATAAAATCCATTTTGGACAGATTCACTATAACTTTCTTAGGGAGAAGAGATGATTATGCTGCACTTGGCACTTCTGTACTATCTTCATTATTTGCAAGAGTAGCATGCAAAACTCAAAATGATTTTACTATAATAAAATAGTAGTTAAATAATACAAAAATACACTGTATTTTTCTTCATTATTTACAAGAATATCATGCAAAAATTAAAAGTGTTTAAAATAATATTGCTTTGTAGTTAAATAATGCTAACATACACAGTACTTTTTAACAATGACCACTCTGCTGCAAGATGTGGCAAATACTATTTTTCTGTCTGTGTACAGTATAATCCTATTTGTTCAAGTATTTGTTTTAGAGAGAAAATCTTTTGTCAAAATGAGTTTCATTACAACAATCTTCAAAATGTATACCCAAACACACAGATTTTTCACACTAACAACACACACATATATGTACATGAATACCTATAAATCTAGCATAGCTCATATTGTGATATTAGAACACTTATCACAGTAAACATTTTTAATAATGAAAAGTACAACACATTTTAGTTACCATTTAGCTTTCTTCACATTCCCACTGAATTCTGAATTAGCAAAATCTCACTTCTAATATATTTTTATATTCAGTCCACAGGATGCCCAATGCCCACTAATGATTGTCTTCATTAATTTTGTTTCCTTTAGTTCATTAATTTTATGTTGTAACTACAAAGATGACACTATAGCAACGACTGTGTTTCTAGCCAGTTGATATGAGATACTCATTTACAGTTCCTTTCATTAACACAGTGGACAAAATCAGCGGACACTTAATAAGCAGTAAAAGTGCCCATTAGCAAAATCAGCTCTAGTTTGAGCTGCAAAGCAGGAGGGTGGGATGCTAAGTGGCAAGGAGAGATATTGACTTGTTTTTGATGTCACTGGGAAAAATGACTTCAGAAGGAGAGATATACTGACATGTCCACATAGACTGTCATGTGAGGCTTGGGTTTTGGTAAGGGGGTGTCTTCTTTGGGAGAGCTTGAGTTACAAAAACAGCTAGAGGTAAGAATTACTTCATCTATTCCAGATTAACCCATGGCAACATGTGAATTGATGCATTAAAAGGCAGGTGTAATAAGGAAGCATCTCTTTATCAACTGTTGGTTTGCTGTCAACCTTTCTCAATCTTCAGCATGGAAATGACAGTCTTGTATTCCTGGCTCAGCTTTACCCCTGTCCACATCATCTTTAAATTTAATCTAACATTTCCAAATTATATTAGCATTAGGATTATGTGTTAGGAGCATATGTAACACTAAAGAACTATTCATTTGCAGATTTATTTTAATATTTTAATGCTGTTGTTGACAGGCATGCAGTAGCTCTATAAACTTATAACATGAAAACAAAAACACATTAGAAATCTCTCTAGGAGGAAGGACTTTCTATCTTCCTAATGAAGCCAGGATTCCTGTGAGTAGCTGTTCACTTTGACAACAATTGCATTAAGATCAAAGGGGATATGAAAACCATGACAATATGACTGTATTTCATGCACCATGAGGCAGGGTTAGTGTAGATTAGACATATCATTAGTCAAGGGGATCTTTTTCCACAGAGAACTCTTGGCTTCTCAATGTCTTTTCCTTCCCCTTTCCTTTCCAAGTCAGTATCTGTTTAAGCAGAAAACAGATTTCTTCCCCCTAAGACTATGACAGAAATAGGCTACGGATTTGAGGCTATGTCCAATCAGTGGCAATATGCATAGTAATATGTGGCACAGCTTGTGTAATGAAGTTCCCAGCATGCAGTCTGGAAAGGTATCCTCAAGTGTGCAGGGTGATTTATTTCCTCTGTCAAGAGGCAGGACAGGCAGGACTTGTCCTTCCCTACAGTCCCTTCAAGAATACTCTGTCACCCCAGGAAGCTGTAATAGCTTTTGGAAGCTCAGTCTCTGTTATATTGCTTAGAACCCTGCTTTAGCAAGGTTGCTTCCTGCTCCTTTTCATTGTTTGCGTTTGTTTTTAAGGAGTTGAATTGTAAGGGAGAGTACCAACTTTTCACCTTCTGTTTATATTTAATTTCACAATTAGTATGTCAAATTAACGATGAGAAGATGTATGCTCGGCAGTGAGACAAAGAACCTGCCCACAGTGGATGTAATACATTTAACTCTTGCTTTTTGTGTAACTGTGGTGTGAGTGAAGATCATATAGTGTTTTCCCTGAGCTGTGGAAAATATTCAGCCTAGGCAACATTTTCTAAACCATTTTAGCTCTTGGAGGTTTTGTGTGATAGCAGATCTCTCTATTGATGGAGCTATTGAATTCATTTGTGATCTCTTTCCCAAGCCCATATTTTAATTTGTTCACTTAATATATTAAAAAAACCCTGCAATCTAATTTAGACTAGTCTGCCTCACAGAGAAAGTACTCAGTTTCATTTGATTTGTAAAAGTTCACTAAGTGCTATTACACTGTAGTAGCTTCGCTATCTAATATACATACTTCTAAATGTTTTTATCAGAACTCAGAAATGATTAATGAGATATATCATCACACGAGAAGATTGAGCAATTTCATATTCTTCCTCTGTGTAGAGATTTAATATCTTTCCCCTTTTCCCAACTAACTTCCAAGAAACTTCCCCGGTCTGTGTACAACACAACGTGACTATAATGCCCTGCTTACAAGTGCCAGCAAAGTGCCCTCCAGCTGGAACATAGATATATACATAGGCTGCTACTCATTTAGCTAAAAGATTCTGGTTTTGGAATCCCGTTGGATCTCTTTTAGAGAAGCCAGCCTTTAGACTCAACTGTGTAACTTGTGTAACTCTTACTTGAAAGGGATGGCAGATGTAGGAAGAGAGCATATGCTGCAAACTGAAGTAGCTGGGTGTTCTGGTGAACAGTAGGCTGGCAGCCCTGAGTGAGCACTGTGCACTTGTGGCCAAGAAAGCCAAAGGGAAGGTGGGGTTCATTAAAGAGATAATGGTCAGCTGATCGAGGTGATCCTTCTCTCTACTTTGCTCTACTCTGCATCTGGGGAGATGACATCTAGAGTACTGCATCCAGTTACGGACTCTTTAATTCAAGAAAGGAAGGGAAGTACTGGAAGGAGTTCTGCAGAGAGACACGAAGATGGTTCAGGGCCTGGAGCATCTCCCTTGTGAGGAAAGGCTGAGAGACCTGGGACTGATCAGCCCCTGAAAGGAGATCTTATCAATGCTTAGAAATAGCTCAGGAGTGGGTCGCTAGGGGATGGGACCAGGCTCTTTTTTGTGGTGCCCAGAGAAAGGAAAAGGGCAGTGGGATACAAGGAGTTTCATTTGAACATGAGGAAGAACTTCTTTACTGTGAGGATGATAGAGCACTGGAACAGGCTGCCCAGAAATGTTGTGGAGTCTCCTTCTCTGGAGATATTCAAAACCTATCTGAACACCTGGATGCTTTCCTGTGGAAACTGCTTTAGCAGGGGTTTGGGCTTGACGTTCTACAGGGGTCCCTTTCAACACCTATGATTCTGCGACTTGCTTTTGTATAGTTTGAATTTTATGGGGGGGTTGGGAAGGGGGTAGGGGGAGTGAGGCAGGTGGGGAAAGCAAGAGGCCTGTAGGGAGACTGTCATTTTTGTTTACTTTTTATTTCCCTTGCCACTTTTCTGGCGTTAGTTTTGACCAGCTCTCTAAAACCTGTTACTCTTTCTTTCTCCATGTCCAAATACTTTCCTGTACAAAGCACCAGAAACATGCTGGCAAACTCATAGGCAAGCTCAAATGTGAAGACACAATGGATAAGAAGATAGAACACCCAACAAATGTTGGTAGGGTGGTAACCAGTGTTTGCTTTGTTATGGTATTGTTGTTTGTGATGTGTACAATCTACCTTTCAGCCTTTTTTCATGTAGTTTGTAGTGTATAATCCAGCCCTTCTCTGCAGAGCCATAATTATTCCTACATCTCTGATAAAGGAAGGATCATGGGGAACTAGAATGAAGGCATTTTTTGTGACAGCTGCGAGGATCTTTGCATTGCTGGCAGACATAAGAATTTTCAAAGTAGAAGTTTACCCAGGTTTTATTAAAAGCCTTTAATAGGACATAAAAATAAAAAATAAAATAAATTTTTAAAAAAA
This sequence comes from Tetrao urogallus, assembly GCF_951394365.1. Classification (NCBI taxonomy): domain Eukaryota; kingdom Metazoa; phylum Chordata; class Aves; order Galliformes; family Phasianidae; genus Tetrao; species Tetrao urogallus. The sequence continues at coordinate 15,536,261 of NC_136816.1, read as the reverse complement.
CAGTTATGTTTTCATTCCCGGATGTGTAACAGAAACGTTGCCTTACATTTCTTGAACCACTGACACTTCACAGATATTCCTGTCTTGTAGGAGTTGTGATATGCTTAAGTCCTTCACAAAGGATAAAAGGAGTTTGTTGGCTCTTTTTGCCTGATAATGCATGAAAGAATGCAGGGTACAAGGAAAAGTATTAGAAAAGATTCTCACTTAACTAAATTTGCAAAGTTCCAATGTATGAAGAAAGAGACATTTAACATACGGTTAGCTAGGGATAACTGGATTCACTTCAGTGATCCCAGGGATAACTGGATTCACCTTAGCTATCCCAGGGATGGTATTTTAACTAGGAATGAAATCTTGCCCAAAAATGGGTGGCATTTGCATCCAGTTCTGATCAGGCCCTTCTCGTTGAAATCAATGGACCCTTAAGAAGAAGGAGAAACCTAAATGTTCTATCTTACATCAGAAAAACAGAGGGATCATGACTCCTACAATTCATAAATCCTTCTTGAGTTTCTCTTGGGGAATGTGATTCCATAGAAGGTAATGAAGGGATATATCTTAAAGTTATAATCTAATTTTCAACTTCCAGTCAGACCAATTTTCAGACCTAATGAGGTGCTGAAAGTCTGAAAATCTGTTGAGGATTAGGGAGTGAGATGGAATTACTCAATCTGACTGCTCTAACCCTAAACATATCTACTTTAGAGGTAAAAGTATAATAAAACTAGTAGTCTGAGAAGTCTTTCACTAGAATTTATATTCTGAACTTCTTAGCTACAAATGCTGTAATATATCCTAAATCAAACTGTAATATTGTTAGGGAAAAACTGGATGTTGACTGCAGTAGAAATTTTCACTGGATAACAGCACAAGATTGCATGATTCACCCTCCTCTTCTAACCAGGAAAGAAAAAGATTAGCCTATGTAGTTACCTACTTTCAAGGAATGCTTTCTTTTCTTCAGTTCTACACAAAAATAGGCTCGTAAATCCACTTATTTTGGGGAATATTAGAGAAATATACTAATGTAAGCACAGGTTTATTAATATTTAATTTAGAACTAAGAACCAAGTAAGGTTTATTCTTGACATACTGACTATAACTGCAATTGTTTTCCCCCTTTTGTTTACTTCTACACAAGGTGCAATCAGCAAGTTAAACTCATGGAATATAGAAAACCCTTTGTCTGCCAGGATTTTAGCACTCAGGTACTTCTAATATAGATTCAAAAGATGCTAATAAAGACAGAAATTTTCCACTGAGGGAAAAATGGAATGCTTTTAAAACTTACTTTTAGTTAATGACTAAGGCATTTTTGCTAACAGCAATTTGGCTTCATATTCCAGTTAGGAATAAATGCATTAAATGGTAGATTAAAATGTCCTTTCGTCTGCTTGGTAAAGCCAGTAGCTGCAAGCAAATGAAATGGTATTTACTTGATGGCCTCGTTTTTTGGGAAGGTAATAGGAAGAGAACAATTTTGTTTAAAAGAGGGCTTTTTAAATATGAATATGAATCAACAGAAAATGTAGGAACCAGGCTGATGTAGTACACTGCACAATCTGTTAGCTGCATTTGGGCTGCTAATTAAAAAGTGATATAGACAGCACAGTATGAATGCACCATAACCTGTTGAAGGTCTGTCAGACTTTATCTTTGCTTTCACATATTTGAATATTGTTTAATAAGAGGTCTTAACTGAAAGCAGAATATGCTTCTATAAAAGTAGGGAACAGACATATCAGGTTAAAATTCACACTGCATTATGTGTACATACATGTGTTCATGAATTCCAGCTTCTTAGACAGCTACTCTATTTCATAAGCACAGTATGTAAATTCTGTATGTTACAGCTTTCTGTTGATGTTGTTGTTCGTTGTTGTGGGTTTTTTTTCTTTGTTTTTTCAGAGAAATGAGCTAGGCTGGAAAGTCAGAAACACAATACCTAAACAAAATGTGAACTTAGCAATGGAATGGAAGAACAACCTCTTTCGTTATCAAAAAATGTTATTTTTATAAGGTTTTTTTTTAAAAAAAAAGATGGAATAATATATAGATATTTTTCATGATGTACTCTGTGTGTATCTATCCATAATCCATGGGATTTTCTTTTTTTTTTTTTCTTTTTTTTTTTCCATCTTACCTGGCAGTTCTTGCTTCTGTGTTTCAGACAGCCAATTTCTCCTCCTCTAATTAAATGGCACCCCCAGTCTGCACAGTGGTAGGATTAGTGGAACATTTCTTACATTAACTGGATTACATTACATTAGCTGACACTGTTAAATGTGAAACCTGTTTTAATAATACTCGTGATTAACAAACCTCTGAAAGTTTGGAGATTAACACTGGAAGCTTATCTAAATTTACAAATTCCAAGACTGCAAAAAAACTAGTTTTCCTTCTGAAACAGAGAGGTTTGAAAGAGTGAGAAAAGAAGGGTATCAGCAGTGGTAACTCCACATGGAGCAGAGTTTATCAGCTTAGGAAAAAAAACAGATAATTCTTTCTTTCTTTTTCCTTCATTTCTTTCTTTGCTGTTTGTTTGTTTCTGTAGTTTTTCTGGTCTCCATAAGATGAAAATACCTTTTCTGCATTTTAGGACCTCTCGTTACTCCGGCCTGTTCTAATAGGCCATACCCTCCACTAGGATTTGTCTTACAGAAAGAAAAGTCACGTACATTCTGAAGCCCTCTATTGATCTGAGGTCATAGACCCTACTATGGCAAAAGAATAAAAATAATTGTGTTATGCTATGCCACATTAAGTAATTTTCCTTGAGTAAAGGAAAGGTTTCAAAGTATGTGTGATATTCCTTCTGCCTGCAGAAAACTACCATCTGAAATGGCTCTCAGCCTTTACACATACTGTACGTGCCTTTATCATCTTTGTGGCCCAACATTATCCAGTAGTTTCCTGTCTTTCTTGAACTGAGGAACTCAGAATTGGACACAGCAGTCCAAATGTGTTCTCATAGGGCAGAGTAAGGTGAAGGAGGATCACCTGCCTAGACTTGCTGGCCATTATCTTTTTAATACACCCCAGGACACCAGTGGCCTTCTTGGCCACCAGCACACTCAGGTCCTTCTCCATGAGCTACTTTCCAGCAGGTCATTCCCTAACCTGTACTGATGGGTGCAGTTATTCCTCCCCATGTGCAAGACTCCACACTTGCCTTTGTTGAACCTCAACATATTCCTCTCCACCCCATTTTCAGCCTGTCCAGGACTCTCTGAATGGCAGCAGAGCCTTCTCATGTGTCAGCCCCTCCTCTCAGCTTTGTATCATCAGCACAATTGCTGAGTGTGCATTCTATCCCTTCATCCAGGTCACTGATGAAGATGTTGAACAAGACTGAACCCAATATTGACCCCTGGGGAACATCACTAGCTACAGGTCTCCAGCTAGACTCCATGTCCCTGTTCTCTACTGTCTAAGGTCTCTCAGCCAGACAGTTCTCAACCCACTTTACTATCCATTCATATATATCACACTTCCTTAGCTTACCAACAAGGATTTTATGGGAGTCCTATCACACCCATTTGCTGCGGTGACGTGCATCAGAGCAGGTAAGACTGCGCTGGGCAAGGGATCTGAAGTAAAAGACTGACCAAAAAGCTCTTTTTAGAGCTAGTTTGAAGCTAGCAGCGATGCCGTGCAGCTACTGGGGATCTAGCAGCTTGTGGGCAGGATCTCGACTCGGCGGGGGTGGTGCCGGCTCGTCCGCCGCTCAGTTTTAACCTCCGCCCTTAACGTTCGCACCTGCTAACAAGCAGTTCACACCCTCTAATAACCCTTAAATAGCGTCAGGGAGCATACAGCAGAGCAGGCTGAGCCATTGTTTCAGCCTATTGAGAACAGGGAGGCTAACATGGTTTCCACCAGGCAACGAGAAAATTGGCAACCCAGACGGAGGGGCTGCTCAGAAATGTGGCTGTTCAAGTCACTGGCTGCAGGGATTGCTTGAGCCTACTGCTACCTGGGGAAGAAGGCAGGGATTACACCTGCTTAAGGTGTGAGCAAGTGGATGAGTTACTCTAGCTGGTGATTGAACTTAAGGAAGAGGTACAGAAACTTAGAACCATCAGGGAATGTGAGCGGGAGATAGACTGGTGGGGCGACTGGCTGGCATGTCAGAGGAAAGGGTGCCAGGGAGACACCCTCACAAAAGTGGTGGACCCCCAGCCCCATCAGAGTAGGACAGACCTGACTGATGAAGAGGGTTGGACGAGAGTCCCTGCCAGACATCTTGGGAACCCTCTCTGCCTGTCTACCCCGCTTCCCCAGATCCCCCTTAGAAACAGGTTTCATATGCTGGAAATGGAAGGTGAGGTGAGCAATAGAGGTGATGGAAGATCTGCCAAGGAGGGAGTCTAAGGCTGTCAGGAAAGAAAGAAGGGTGGTCGTGGTGGGTGACTCCCTTCTCAGGGGAACGGAGAACCCCATATGCAGACCAGACCCGAGCCGCCGAGAAGTGTGCTGCCTTCCTGGGCCTGGGCCAGGGACATAAGCAGGAAAATACCAAAGCTGGTGAGGCCCACTGATTACTTTCTATTGCTCGTAGTTCAGGTGGGCAGTGAAGAAATTGCTCAGACAAGCCTATGGGCAACGAAAAGAGATTTCAAGGGTTTAGGGCGCTTAGTTCAAGGTGCAGAGTACAAGTAGTCTTTTGTTCTGTACTGTCAGGGACGGTCTGGGATTCAGAGCTTGCACGGAAGGTTCAAGCAAGGAATAACAGGCTCAGAGGCTGGTGCCGAGCCAGAAACTTTGGATTCTTTGACCATAGGGTAGTTTACTTGGCCCCGGCTTGCTGTCCAACCATGGAGCCCACCTATCTCAAAGGGGGGCAACAAATCTAAGCTCAGGAGCTAGCGGGGCTCATCGATAGAGCTTTAAACTAATTATGACGGGGGAAGGGGACAGTACAGGCCTCACAAGAGAAGAGCCTAGGGGAATGATTTTGGAGCTGGGAGTGAGGCAAATGACTCGGCTCAAGTGCATCTATACCAATGCACGCAGCATGAGCAACAAGCAGGAGGAACTGGAAGCGATTGTGCACCAAGCTAACTATGATCTAGCTGCTGTTACTGAAACATGGTGGGACTGCTCCCATGACTGGAGTGTTGAGATTGATGGCTATAAGCTCTTCAGAAGGGACAGACAAGGAAGGAAGGGCGGTGGTGTGGCCCTTTATATTAAAGACTGTTTTGATGTTGAAGAGCTTGAGATTGCAAATGATAAAGTGGAGTGTCTATGGGTGAGGATCAGGGGGAAGGCCTGTAGGGGAGACATCGTAGTTGAGTCTGTTATAGACCGCCAAATCAGGATGAGGAGATGGACGAAGCGTTTTACGAGCAGCTTGCAGAAGTCACGTGATCGCCAGCACTCGTTCTTGTGGGGGATTTCAACTTCCCTGATATATGTTGGAAATATAACATGGCGCAAAGGAAGCAGTCCAAGAGGTTTCTAGAGTGTGTGGAAGATAGCTTCCTTACACAGCTGGTAGGACAGCCTACCAGGGGTGGTGCCCTGCTCGACCTGCTCTTTGCTAACAGAGAAGGTCTGGTAGGTGATGTGAAGGTTGGAGACTGTCTAGGGCAGAGCGACCATGAAATTGTAGAGTTCTCTATTCTTGGAGATGTCAGAAGGGTGACTACCAAAACTGCTATCTTGAACTTCAAGAGGGCGGACTTTGACCTGCTCAGGACGCTTGCAGCACGGGTCCCTTGGGAGTCACTCCTTAAGGGTAAAGGGGTCCAGGAAGCCTGGACGCTCCTCAAGGTGGAAATCTTAAAGGTGCAAAAACAGGCTGTCCCTGAATACTGTAAGGAGAGCCATATGGGGAGAAGACCGGTGTGCATGAGCCGGGAATTACTGTCAAGACTCAGGAAGAAAAAGAGAGTCTATGTCCTCTGGAAGAAGGGACAGGCTACTAGGGGAGATTACAAGGAAGTTGCTAAGGTATGCAGGGAGGAAGTCTGGAAGGTGAAAGCCCATCTTGAACTTAGATTGGCCACTGCAGTGAAGGAGAATAAGAAATCCTTTTACAAATATATCAATGGGAAGAGAAAAACCAAGGATAATCTCTATCCTTTAATTGATGCGGCGGGGAATGTGACCACAGATGACAAGGAGAAGGCTGAGGTCCTCAACGCCTTCTTTACATCTGCCTTTAATAGTCAGACCAGCTATCTTCAGGGCACTTTGTGCCTCCTCCTCCATCTGGACAGTCACAAGTCCATGGGACCAGATGGGCTTCATCCTAGGGTGCTGAGGGAGTTGGCGGGGGTGATCGCTAAGCTGCGCTCGGCTGTCTACCAGCGCTCCTGGTTGACAGGCGAGGTTCCAGAGGATTGGAGGCTTGCTGATGTGACTCCCACCTACAAGAAGGGCCGTAAGGAGGATCCAGGGAACTACAGGTCTGTGAGCCTGACATCAGTGCCAGGGAAGGTCATGGAACAAATCCTCCTAGGAGAGATCACACGGCTCGTGCGCGACATCCACGGGATCAGGCCTGGCCAGCATGGGTTCATGAAAGGCAGGTCGTATTTGACCAACCTCATCTCCTTCTACGACTGGGTGACCAGACTGGTAGATGAGGGAAAGGCAGTTGATGTAGTCTACCTAGACTTCAGCAAAGCCTTTGACACGGTCTCTCACAGTATCCTTCTGTGGAAACTGGCTGCCCGTGGCTTGGACAATTTTACCCTCCGTTGGATAAGGAACTGGCTGGAGGGCCGTGCTCAACGGGTGGTGGTCAATGGAGTGAAGTCTAGCTGGAGACCTGTTTCAAGTGGTGTCCCCTAGGGGTTGGTGCTGGGGCCCATCCTGTTTAATATCTTCATTGACGACTTAGATGAAGGGATTGAGTGCACCCTGAGTAAGTTTGCAGATGACACCAAGCTGCGAGGTGGTATCGATCTGCCTGAGGGCAGAGAGGCCCTGCAGAGGGATCTGGATAAGCTGGATCGCTGGGCTGAGGTGAATGGGATGAGGTTTAACAAGGCCAAGTGTCGGGTTCTGCATTTTGGCCACAACAACCCCATGCAGTGTTACAGGCTTGGGGATGAGTGGCTGGATGAGTGTGAAGAGGAAAGGGACCTGGGGGTGTTGGTTGATGCTCGGCTGAACATGAGCCGACAGTGTGCCCAGTTGGCTGAGAAGCCCAACGGCATCCTGGCCTGCATTAGAAATAGTGTGGCCAGCAGGAGCAGGGAGGTGATCATCCCCCTCTACTCAGCACTGGTGAGGCCGCACCTCGAGTATTGTGTTCAGTTTTGGGCTCCTCACTACAGGAAAGACATTGAGGCCCTGGAGCGTGTCCAGAGAAGGGCAACGAAACTGGTGAGGGGTCTGGAGCACAAGTCTTGTGAGGAGTGGCTGAGGGAGCTGGGGTTGTTCAGTCTGGAGAAGAGGAGGCTCATGGGAGACCTCACTGCACTCTACAACTTCCTGAAGGGAGGTTGTGGTGCAAAAGGGTCTGGCCTCTTCTCCCAGGCAAATAGTAGGACCCGAGGAAACGGCCAGAAGTTATACCAGAGAAGGTTTAGGTTGGACATTAGGAGAAACTTTTTCTCTCAAAGGGTGGTCAGGCACTGGAATGGCTGCCCAGGGAGGTGGTGGAGTAGCCATCCCTGGCAGTGTTCAAGAGGCATCTGGATGAGGAGCTACGAGATATGGTTTAGTGCTTGTGGTACTAATAGGAATGGGAGGGTGGTTGGACTAGATAATCTTGCAGATCGTTTCCAACCTTGTGATTCTGTGACTCCGGTCACTTATGATGATGCTGAATGACATGATGCCCTGTACTGATACTTGGAACACCCTATGTGTGACAGGCTGCCAGCCTCCAAACAGAAAGACAACAATGAACACCACTGTCTGAGTGCAGTCAATTTTCTGCTCATTTCACAGACCATCCATCCTGTCTTGCATCTTGTCAGTTTGTCTAGGAAGTGTCTGTCTTGAAAAAGTATGGCTGGTGTACAATACGCTCAACTTGTAATGGTGGAGGGAGAAAGGTTAGGAGTAATTTAATTTATTTACTAATAATAAATTTATTAATTTATTCTACAGTATTTAGTTGAGGACTGGTCACTCACAAAGCAGGATACTAAACCACTTCAAGATCCACTACGCTATCAATCCACAGAGCAGAAAAAAGAATCTACCTAATAAAAAGAAAGTGAAATAAAGCTTCATTCAGGACATGCTGTCTTAAGTAGCTGACCTTAAGATTCTCATGAAGTTAAGAAAAAAAAAAATGAAACAGAGTTAATGACAAAGTATCATTATAATGTTCTGCAGAAGCAGCTTAGGGACATTGATATCATCAATATGAACATCAATAATTCAGACTGAACTTCAGAAACTGAAGAGAAGGAACCTTTAAAAGACATCACTTTCCATTTACGTACTGCATGTGGAAGATAATCTCTTGTTTGACAGCTAAAGTAACAAACTTTTAGACACTTGGACTGGAGAAGTACAGACAGGACTCAGATCTGAACCAAGAAATGCAGCCAAGAGGAAAGGAAATTTGAGACCAAATTTGTGTTTGGTTGGTTGCTTGCTGTATAGTCACATCAAAGTTAGCAGTAATTCTAGTGTGATAATACCACAAATTACATGACCTTGAGGACTTTTTTTCTTATCCATTGAGACAATTTTTGCTGAGTAAGACTGAAACAAATTGATAAGGATTTTTTTTCCTTGTGTTTCTCTGCCTACCTGATCTGTTGTAGAAGAACTCAACTGTCAAGCCCTTTGTCTGATACATTCCCTTTCTGTCTTTATTTACTAATAAAATGTTGTATAAGAACAGACTCTCTAAGGCTCATGAAATAGACACTATCCATTCTATGTTACAGTATTCTTGGAACTGAGAATAACTACAAAATCCTATTATTGAGAAGTCTGGCAATAATCAAAGGCTTATAATTTTGTGTCTGAATAGGAAATATAGCAAAATGCTACCATTTGAAAGTGCAAATGTAGGTTATTACTGTCTCATGCTGACATAATCACAGCCACTAGATGCAAGAGTTATCTGCTATAATGGAACCACACAGGAAACAGCACAGCCTGACCTTTTTTACTTGTTCAGGAAGAGATGGAAGAGGTGTTACTGGTGTATTCCAGGTATTAATTTTTTTTTGAAAATGTAACCTGTTTCCACTAACAAGTACAATACACAGGAGTTGAAGCTATTGTGTCAGACCTTTTCCACACTCAGTCTAAAAGCAGTGATTTGAAACTAAGATTTTCTTCTAGTTTGTAGCAGATTCTAGCATCTACATGAGATAACTGATTTTTCTAAATCTGGTGAACACTGAAGAATAATACTTTAGGTTCTTATTCTACACATCTAAATACAAAAACAGAAAACCAAATACTAGTACTCAAAATTGCGCAGTGGAAATTTTGTGGTTATTTCTCATGAATAGCTTTTGATATATTTAGGTCTGTGTCAGGTGCACAGAACTCCATAAAATCTCTACAACCTAAATTCTATTTTATGAAACAGAATTATTTAATCTATACTTCAGTGTTATATGTAAGGCTTTATGTAGATCTGCAGATTTTGTTGTCGCACAAGAAAAATGTAATAGACTCTTTTTATCAGAGATTATTTATTATTCATTATTTATTATTTATCAAAGATTTCTATTGACATGAGGCTTATAAGCATTCTGTTATTGTAATGTCAGCACCCCTATGTAATCTCTATGTAATTTAGTATTTCTCTTTTTTTTTAATTAAAAACAGACATCATGGAATTCAGGAATATTTACTTGACATTCATATTCTGAAACCTTCTCTTAGAATTTTATTACAATAGTCTACAGAGGGGTTGCTAGTGAATTATTATGTAAACTTCATAATCTGATCAAATGTTAAACTCAAGCATGAATTCTTGTCTTTATTTTTCTTAATCATTTCATATTTCATGAAATAAGAATCAAAAATCTCAACTCAGTTCCAAAGGGAGAATATCTTTATAGTTGAATGTTTTGGTATATATAGTTTTGGTAGGGCTTTCTTGTTGTTTACCTGATTTTCTCCTGTAATTAGTGCCATTTAATTGTTCTCAGTATAAAGAAGACATCTCAAATAGCGGAAGTTAGTGATAATCTGTGGAATTTTATTGTGTAGCACTAGATGTAATTATGACATTATGAGTTCTCAGTTTAGTCTTTGGAATTTTTCTAGAAAATAGTTGAGAATCATTGATTTTTCAAGTTATAAAATTATTCTTCTGTGTAAGGCTGTCCCTCAAAAGTTGCTGGAGCCCTGGGTAATGAAGACATCGCCCAAAGAGATAAACGTGAATTGATGCAGTATATGTAATGATGAGAGACTGGATGTCAGCTGGTATAATCATAGACCCATAGAATTGGTTGGATTGGCAGGGACTTTGAAGATCATTTAGTTAAAGCCCCCTGTAATGCTTTGCTTTCCACAATCCAGCTGAGGCTGCCCAGTGCCCCATCCAACCTAGAGGCTCTGGCATCGTGGACAAATGCCTTCCCCAGCAACTTCACTTCCTAAGTCCCTAAGTGTCAGATAAGAGGCACCGTAAATTGAAGAGGAGGTGAGTGAGGATGCCCAGGAAGCTTTGCCTAAGACAGTGCCAAGGGCGAGGTGGTCTGCTCTGAGTCTCCAGACTGCCTCTGCTAAGACAGACAGAAGGGTTATTGTTGGTGGTGATTCCCTCCTCATGGGAACGGAGGGCTCCATATGCAGACCGGACCCAACTCACAGAGAGGTGTGCTGCCTCCCTGGGGCCCAGGTCCAGGAAACAGCTAGAAAACTCCTTGAGTTTATCCTTCTGATTACTACCTATTACTGATAGTTCAGGCAGGCAGCAATGAAGTAGCTCAGAGAAGTCTATCAAAGACTATGCAAACTATCAAAAAAGACTTGAGGGCTTTAGGGCAGATGGTTGAGGGAGTGGGAGCTAAGGGATATTTTCTTCTATCCCTTCTGTGGTGATGAGGCACATGGAGTGGGATAGCAAAACCCAGGTAATGGACAAGTGGCTGAGAGGCTGGTGCCACCACAGGAACTTTGGGCTTTTCGACCACGGGGCGATTTGCTTGGCACCCGGTCTAATGGCTGCAGGCTGGTGCCACTTGTCTCTAAGAGAGAAATGGATCCTAGCCCAAGAGATAGCGGGGCTCATTGAGAGAGCTTTAAACTAGGTAGGAAGGGGAAAGGGGATGCAATGATGCTCGCTAGGGTAGAGCAAGTAGTCTGGGGTTTTATACTAGATTTGAGCGGGGAAGAGAGCCAAGTGCAACAGAAAAGGGAAAGGCCTAGGGTTGCTGTCACACCAGGAAATTGAGGGGAAAAACCTCCAGACTGTCTCATAGGATCTTCTGGGAGCTCCACAGAGGAGGTAATTTTGCCGATGTCCAAAATCTTCTCATGTCCCTCTAGGAAGCAGTGGGGGAAAACTTCAAGTTTCTTTTGGAGGTTTGAGGGAGGGCCCATCAAGAAAAGTCATGTGCCAGAAAGCCCAGCTGAAGTGCTTTCCACTAATGCACGCAGCATGGGAAATAAGCAGGAGGAGTTGGAAGCCATGATGTGCTTGGAAAATAACGATCTGGTTGCTGCTATCAGGGAAAAGTGGTGGGAGGAATCTCACGGCTGGCATGCTGTGATTGAGGGCTACAGGCTCTTCAGGAGGGATAAACTAAGCATCAGATGCGGGGCATTTGCTCTGGCTGAGCAAGGACCTGCAGCTAAAACTGATGGAAATGTACAGGAAGTTGAAGCAGGGTTGTGTAGCCTGGGAAGAATATAGGGATGTTGTCTGCATGTGTAGTGATAAGATTAGGAATGCCAAGGCATCGGTGAAGCTGAATTCGACAGAGGATGTGAAAAATAACAAGAAGGGGATCTACAGGCACATAGGGAGGAGGCGACAGACCAAGGAGAGTGTTCAGTCTCTGATAAATGAGGGTGGAGAAGTGACTTCCTCAGACATGGAAAAAGCTGAAGTCTCAGTAAGTGCTTTGCCTTGGTCTTCACTGGTGGTTGGGCTCTTCCCCATGTCTGCCAAGACCCTGAACCTCTGGATGTGGGTGAAAGGAGTGGATTCCTTTCCACATTAACAGTGGTAAAAGTCTGAGACCTCCTCATGAAACTGAATGTGTATTAAGTCCATGGGCCTGGATGATAAACATCCTAGGGTTCTGAGAGAGATGCCTGATGTGAGTATTTGAAAAATCATGGCTATCAGGTGAAATCCCTGGTGACTGGAAAAAGGGAAACATGATTCCCAATGTAAGAAGATAAGAAAGATGACCCAGGGAACTGCAGACCCATGAGTCTCACCTCTGTGCCTGGGAAGATCATGGAGCAGATCCTCCTGGTTACCATGTTAAGGCACATATGAGATAAAGAAGTGATCCAAGACAGCCAGCATGGCTTCACCAAGGGCAGATCATGCCTGACCAATCTAATGGCCTTCTATGATGAAGTGGAAGCACGGGGGAAGGGTGACGGATATCATCTTTCTGGACTTCTGCAAAGCCTTTGACATGGTCCCTCACCACATCCTTGTCTCTAAAGCGGAGAGGTATGGTTTTGAAAAATGGACAGTTCAGTGAATTAAGAACTTGTGGGTTGGTCACAGCCAAAGAGTTGTGATCAACACTTCTATGTCTGGGTCACAAGCGGTGTCCCCCAAAGGTCAGACCAGTAATCTTCGACATCTTTGTAAGAGATACAGATGGTGGAATCAAGTGCATGTTTAGCCAGTTTGAAAATGACACCAAGCTTAGTAGTGCATTTGATACACTGGAGGGAAGGGAGATCCAGAGAGACCTGGACAGGCTAGAGAAGTGGGCCCATGAGAAACTCCTGAGGTTCAGCAAGCAAGCAACTGACCTGCCAGAAACCAGGTCAAGTCAGTCTATGTGCATCTCCCTCAGCAACAGAACAGTAATTTTTAAGTCGGAGGATTTTTGTATTCATTGGATGAAAGATAACCTGAAAAAGCACATTAACATTTGTGGCAAAGAAAATACTAATATAAGACAAAGAGAAAAAAATAAAAAGAAAAAAGATATGGAAGATATGCGAAAAATAATTTCTACAGATTAGTGAATTTGAATTAAATGAACCTCAGAGGGCCAAGGAAATTAGATATTAGTCATCTGAACTTTGACAGTTTGACAGTTGTTTCAAAAAGTCACAGAGAAAAAGGAAATGCCAGAAAAATGGAAAATATGTGTCATTTCATCCATCCTTGAAGATGAAACTTTCATCAGATTCACAGACTATATAACAGATTACACTAATATTTGTAGGGCTGAAGAATTTTCTACTGGCCTATTTTCATCTTGATTCTCCGTGACTTACCATCGTAGATAAGCAGTTTTGAAAATGGTGTTGTTTCTTTTTCATGTCTTGAAGTAGTGTTTGCTGCTTCACAGAACTCCTATTTTACAACAGAATATTCAAAGTATACTACACTGCTATCAGCTGCCCGGTGTACAACTGTACTGACTCTGAAGTCTAAATCCAACATAAACTGAAAAACAAATAAAAAGAGAGTATTAATAAAAATCTTCAGTGTTAAACCAATATACAGAAATCCTCTGACTTAAAAAATACTGTTCTGTTGCTAAGGGAGATGCACATGGACTGCCTTGACCTGGTTTTTGGCAGGTCAACTGCTGGAAAGTGTGTACAGTGACGGTCCTGCCTGGCTATAAAGAGACCATGTAGGAAAGGACAGATCAGAGACTGATCATTACTAGCATTCCCTGAGCACTGATGAGTTCTCTGGTATGATGCACTTTATGTCTACCTGGATTCAGAATGGATGAATAGTTAGGAAGTCACAACCATATTTGTATGTTCTGTATCTTAGGGCTTGACTTTAGAAAAACTTGCTTGTCCTTATATATCCTACTCACTGGCTCTGGAAGGATTCAAAGTGGCTGTCTGATCTCAGCCAGACCTACTAACCTAACACTGGGAATGACACCAGTTTCTGGCACTTGTATCTCAAGAAAGAAGATCATAAAGACTGGGATTTTAGTGCAGTATTCAAGGGGAGATGACCTTGTGAAGAGCCTTTAGAGGAACAGTTAATTGGCTAATTGCAGTTCCATTCCTCCCGGAAGTTAAAGCTGCAAACTGTGGACTGGATGATTTGCTATGTAGTCAAATACAGCAGGATAGATGTTTACTGTTGATCTCACTCCACCATTTATCTCATGGAGCAGATAGCCTTACGTATCTTGACAAGGGGTTACTGTAAGAGACAGGCATTTCTGATATCCCAAATGTTCAATAGCACGTTTCTACAGACTGTTTTTCTCTCATTCAGCACACAACTTTATTAAAACCTCACCGGCTTGTATATTACCCAGTCTCTTTGGAGGATAGTGTAAAATATTTATGAATGTCAAGAAAAATGTAGATGCATTTTACAAATATAACAATATGATTTGAACAGCTAAAATTTATGAGTTTTTTTAATTATTTGAATTTTGTAACTGAGGTGCCTTTGGGTGAAAATACTTCACTTAAGTGAAATTGGGTGAAGAAACTTCCATTTCTGCTCCCAGTACCCATGTAAAAAAATGTTATTTATACTTCAGACACTTCAATTTCATCAAAATCTAATTTTATCACAAAGTCTTACAGGAATATATATATATATATATATGTATATGTATATGTATATATAATTTATATATTATACTTGATATTTGATATTTATATATAATATATATTCCATTGAAAAAAATATTTATTTTTAAATTCTTGTTGATTGTTTACCAGGAGAAAAGTGTAAGACTGGAAATAAAATTGTAAGCAGAAGCAACAGAATTCCCTTCCACATAAGCCTTCTGTGACACAAGCAGAAACAAAGCAATCCTACTGAAGTTACTCTCTCAAACTACTCTGTTACAGAACGGTCATATTTTGAATTCTAGAGCTTTATTTATACTTGCAGATTAGAAACAACTGACACCAGTCTTTAGCACTGAAGCCAATGGACAAGGAAAACTCCAAACCCATATTGTTAAACTATCTATCTGAGCCTTCCAAATATAGAGACTGCTTAGAAACTGCTTAGAAGCTGCCTCCTTGCCCATTTTAACTGCAAAATGGTAGCTAATTATTTTTCAGGAGAGTAAAAATAGACTAGTTACTGCTTTTACTTTTTAGCAGTATAGGTTCTCGTGATTCAGTGCCTAGGAGCCTTTCCAGATGTTTTTTGGTTTGCAGCTATGAACACAGTCTGCAGGGCTGATAAGTGAAAGCCAAGTCATGCAGCAGAAGTTGAAATGAGTCTTCCTATGGAGGATGGGGTAGTTGCAATTTGTTCTCTCTTCCTAATGCAAGTCAAGTTTCATGTCTGCCCATAAAAAAAATAATAATAATAATAACAATCTTCTTATGATTTATGACTATAAAATGAATTCAAGTGTTGCCTTAACAACAGCTGACATTTTAAAATACAGGATATTTTTTGAACAATGCTTTTTAAATTGT
Organism: Tetrao urogallus; assembly: GCF_951394365.1. Lineage (NCBI taxonomy): Eukaryota > Metazoa > Chordata > Aves > Galliformes > Phasianidae > Tetrao > Tetrao urogallus. The sequence goes on along the minus strand of NC_136816.1, from coordinate 15,520,739 downwards.
ATTTTCACTTTTTATTTTGAGAATTTTGTTTTGCAAAATGAGAACTGATTGAATTTTGAGTGTTACAAGTTTTCAAGGGTTTTTAGAGATTACAGAGTAAAATTAATGTTTTAACAGAATATGATTTATGCCTCACTATATACTTTTTTCATGATGATGTTCAGGTAAATTGGAATAAATGCAACAAACATATTTACAGTTATACTATACATACAATATCAGGTCAGGATGACTGTGACACAGATGAAAATTACTAACCTGAAAATGCTAGAGCATGTCTCTTAAAATTATTAAGGAGATTCAAGCTTCTTGATTTGGACTAAAACACATAAACTTTCATTTAATTTATAGCCTGGAACAGAAAATGCTCTTTTGCAACTCCATGGAGCTATCACATTTTTTGCACAATTTTGTTTGCCAATATAAACTTACCACATGCATCTAAAACAGGAAATACAATATTTATTCATTTATTTATTTCCAGAAATTCTGTTCCATTACTTCTCTGTTGGAAATACAAATGTCCCCTACAGATTTCTGTTTTGTGTAACATCTCATTCTGGCAAAGTGTTTGCAATTACTTTTGCACCTGTGTTTTTTTGCATTTTATTATGACTATCTTTCTGCTTAAGCATTTAGTTCTTCAACATACCTAAACTAGAAAAAAAAAAAAAAAAGTCAATGTATATCCAAATTTTTACTTAACATCATTGGGTAACGGGTTTATTTGATCCAGCCTCTGAAATGGACATAGAAAGTAGCTCCCGTTAATACAAAAGAGAGACTTAATGGATATAGAAATTGATATTATAGGAGATGCTGGAGGGGGACACTGAACCTCTGAACGTAGCAGTTCATCTCAATCAAAGACTGATGATATCAAAAGATTAGAAAATCCTCTGTTGATTCCCAATGGAATTTTTTCCACCTGCCAATTACTGTATGCATGGAGATGCAGTTATGACTGAGCCTCCACCTATTCACATTTATGGTCCATGGTGCAACATGCATTTCGTCTCCTCAGTTGGGAGACCTCACATAGCTTCTTTTTGATACCCCACATTGTTGCATAGATCCTATCCACAAGGGACTAATAGTGTTTCATTGAAATTAAGTGGTTTCTGATACCTTGATTTGGGAAAACATTTGCTGTCCAGCACGAATGTATTTAGTTGTATTACTAGTATTACATAATTGTATCCAGTCGTCAGAGCCACATAGAAAGGACTCCAGTGAAGGAAAGGATTTAAAGACTGTACTAAGCACTGTACCTCTGAAATAGCAAGTCACACATTGCAGTTAAAACATACTCAGCTGTGCTCAAAGCCAGCCTTGAGATATTTGTCAGGGTTTAGCCATTTGACATCCATGCTATCAACAGCAGTTGCCCTGTTTTTTCACCTGTAAGGGCCAGTTGCCCAGCCGGCAATCACTTCACTCCAGACTGGCCATCTTTTGCACAACAGAGCTGTCAAACTGAAGACAGTAGAACTGATACTAACATGTGGTGATAGAGAGTATAAATTTACATGAAACAAATCTTCACTGATTTTGTTGCCCATGAACAAATTATTTCAACAGTGTTCAACATTGTCCTCTAGAGAAATATCTTTTTACTGTGATATTATCCCTATTTCATCTCTTCAAGACATTTTTGTTCAATGTTTGTATTCAATAAACATATATTTTTTCAAGCTGAGACAGACCTTGAAACATAATGTATCTTTTTATAGCATTATTCACCCACTCAGAAGAAAACAATTCATGAACATGGAGTTTAAAATACATCGTAAAATTCACGCTTCTTGCTGTACCAATTTAACTCAACACATCCCCTGCATTAATAACTGTAACCGAGGGGAGTAAACTAAAATATCTGAAAATTGAACAGTCCAAATGCTTTACCTTAAGATAGTGGAGATCAAACAAAATCTGTAGCAGATCTGGGAAATAGATTTTGTTAGCCAATTAGCAATAGGTGGTTCTTAAGCTGTTTTTAAAAAATCAAGGTAATAACTACAGTTCCTTTTGTCAGCTCTGATAGTTGTCCACCTCCCACTAAAGAACTGAAGAATACTCTTTGTTTCTCACTGAAGAACTGGCTATCTTTGCGCTACACCTTTATCAGGCAGGACACATTCTTTAGGAAGCTATGCAAGTCTGCCCTGAAAACATCTCATGTTTGCCTTCAACCCCATGATGGCTGCAGATGTCTGCTGTGGAGGATGTGGTTGCCTTAGTCTTGTAGTCTTGTACCTACCCTGAGCAATACTTTCTCCATAACGCTCCTGGGCTGGAGTGGTAACAAGAGACTGCTGACCCAAAGGAACTCCTGAAGAGCTGTCTTGAGTTGAGAGATATACTAGTATAGATTTTTAAAGGTAACTAGGATTTTGATTCCTGCTTTTAACAAGGCATACTTGTCTTACTTTCCGCATAAAATCCCTGCCAGGCTTAAACTGTTAGACAAGTTAAAGAAAGGCTTAATCTTCTCAATTCTAAAAACTTTGTCCTAATATTTCAACTTTTGCAACAATAAAAGACTGCTGAAAGCAAATTCCTTCCTCATATAGCAAAGAAAATAGCTTCCAATGCTTGTCAAACTATCTCAGTACAGGGCTGAGTTCTGAAAATAATGTGCAGAATAATCTCTGTCCCTTAATAAGCTGTTTAGCTCTGGTGGAGCTGGTGAGGCAGGAAGAGACTTCTGAAGGTTCTGTTCTCCATAAACACAAAGCAAGGAAAGGGTCAGCCATATGCTGTAATTGTAATGATAAATTTGCACATTCTAAGATTTTTACTAGAATGTAATATATAAACCTTGTCCTGCTCTCAGATGAATAACCTTTCCAAAACTGTTTTTCGTGGATTATTTATTTATTTATTTATTTGGCGTTTTGAGTTTTTTCTAAAACATGTTTCCCTTCCCTTCCCTTCCCTTCCCTTCCCTTCCCTTCCCTTCCCTTCCCTTCCCTTCCCTTCCCTTCCCTTCCCTTCCCTTCCCTTCCCTTCCCTTCCCTTCCCTTCCCTTCCCTTCCCTTCCCTTCCCTTCCCTTCCCTTCCCTTCCCTTCCCTTCCCTTCCCTTCCCTTCCCTTCCCTTCCCTTCCCTTCCCTTCCCTTCCCTTCCCTTCCCTTCCCTTCCCTTATTTCTTTTCCATTTTCCCTTTTTCCCTTTCTCTTCCCAGAAATCTGCATTCTATCCTAGGCTGAAAGCCAACTACTAAGCTTCAGCATGAGAGATACATTTATATAAGCATTGTCTTTTAGCCTGTGGCTGCTAGAGGAAACAAAAGCAATTGGCATGAATACTTCCCTCTAAGGCTAAACATGATTAATAGTTCACATTTGTTGTCCTTATCTATGAGCAATTTATAACTGTTTCCCTCAATATGCTTAAACATGATTACAAGTTACAGTATAGATGTGCTTAGATTTATTTATACTTTTATTAATTCCCCCCCCTCCTTTTTTTTTTTCCTATACTATGAATTCCACTTGATTTTGAGAAGAAAATTAGAATCCTGCCAAAATTCCAGGTAATATCTAACACTCACATCATACTGCAGTCATATTAATCATAAATTTCATGTTGCTAACAGCTACAGATCTGTTATCCAATACAAGTACTACTAACAACAACAACAAAAAACCCACAACCAAATGTTGGTTGTGAAGTGGATATATTCTATCATATGTCTCCATAGTGAGGTCATTGATTGGAATTTCTTTTCAGGGCAGATTTTAGCATGTGTACAATTACATTCTTTCCTCGTTTGTATTTGGATTGGAATATATGTGTTTTTATCAAGAGAATTCAAAGTATAATTCGTGGCTACTATCTAAGAAGTAGTCACATGTAGGCATAGGTAGAAACATGCTTTTTGAAAAATAACATAGAATATTTTGTTTGTCTGAATAAGCATGACTGTGATTGCACTTTAAAAGAGTGGGTGTGTTTCCTAGACATGGGCCTGGTCACAGGAATAAAGGACAGGCTAGGTGGCAGCGTATGGGATTTCCAAATTTCCAGTGGAGGAGAAAGAGCAGCACCCAGGTCATCCCCTGTACCTCCTGTACACAGACATGGAGAGGCACTGGATATCATAGAGGGATGATGCCTTGCTGTTGTGGTTTGGTGATTTTTTGTTGTCAGTATTCCACATCAGAACACCATGTGGACCAGTGGCAGTCAAAGAGCTGATGTTCTGGTCCCGTTTACTGCCCCTTACGGACATTGCGAGCATCCCGATGGGAGGGGAGGGGCGGCATCTCCGGAGGACCCCGGTCTCTTCCTCCCGGCCCGGCTGAGCCGGCTCCGCTGTCTCAGCTCGCTGCGGAGAAAAGTACTGTGACAAACTCAACCATCCCTGCTGGAACACCATTGCTGAACTTCATGGGCTTTGCCGTAGTCTTTGACCAGTTCACACTGACCAGGCATCTATGGGCCAGGTTATTAAAGAGCTATCTAGATATGTCTAAACATTCAAATATTCTAATGCGCCCAGTATCAGTACTGACTGCTTTGAATTGCAGAAATTTCCATTCCTTTATGACAAGAAATCAAAATTAAATCATTTTATCCAGGTTGTTAATTACAGGTAGGAATTTAAAAATATTTGTTTTAGTGATATATTCAGTTTAAAGTCATTATGACCTATAAAATTCACACGGAGAAAGCTGAAATAATCTGAACACACTAACATACAGCCCTTGTGCACTGAGCTAAAAATTCTGGTCAGATTTTTCTCTCAGTTAAATTTGAGCTTGGATGCGATTCAGAAATACGAAATATTCCTTTGTAAATATGTATTATACAACACGTTCTCCAGTACAAACTTTTTTCCTATGGTGTTACTGAAGGGGAAAAATATTGTTCAGATACATTCTAGTGCTTCAGTTAACTGAAACTGCAATTATTTTCTAAAATTCATGTATTGAAGTGTCCTTCTTCCATTATAATTTCCATCTCTTTAATGGAATAAATATAGCCACGTTTAAAGAAATACCAAGAGCATGTTGTGTCCAGTGCAGAAGGACAAGATGTTCTCCAGCTCAGTTGTAAGACAACTTGGGAAGAAATGTGTTGCTTATGGAATCTCTAGATAGCTGCACGAAAGTACACTTTCTAGTGATGGGAAGGCTGCTGGGGCAATTGCAACACCTAGTTCTATTTCTGCTGAGATGAGATGAGGACCCCAAAAGAGAAAAAGAACCATATTTTCTGTTAACAGACCTGGACATTGACATTTCCTACCCTTATGGTGCGCAGTGAATTGAAGTAAAACACCGTATCAACAATAAGGATAGAAGTGGGGAAGAAAGTTGGAGCCTTGAATGTGATGTGACGGACTTTACTTACTGTGACTTTCACTTGGATAAAAGACACTGCAGTTAGCTCTTATATCTATGTAATACAAAGCTATTTGGCTGAGATACTTCAGAAAAAAGATGTACATACCTGCGGGGGAAAGAAACAAAAAATAAAAACAAAACTATTTTGTTTTATTTTAGAATAACCAGCATTTATCAGGAAGATACATTCTTCCTGCTCTTCTCTTAACAAAATTAAAGAATCATTATTATCCTCAATACTGGAAAGTATTAAAATGCTTAATTCTGAGAAAATTTGATGAATTAGTTAATGCATTTGATAATTTTCTTCACTATCTTCAAATATCATCATCTCTACAACACACTCCATTTAAGATGTTAAATTAACTTCACACACATTCTTTTAACTGATCCGTTGTGCCTAACTCCTATTACAGTAGTCAGTCCAAGTGAGAGAGAACTTCTGGACCTCACCTCACAAATTCCAACTTTTAATTAAGAAGTAATGCTCTTTGCAAAGGGCATATCATAGACAGTGTGGGCAAACCAAGATATCTGATTTTTATATGCTCCAGCTGGTCCTCTTTTTTTTTTTTTTTCCCCTTCTTCATAGTATTGCTTTTGTTTTCGGTTTTGGTTTTTGTTTTTTTATTATTTTTCCCTCCCTCTGTCTTTTTCAATAGTTGAACCTCTCCTCTTTGCTTGGTCGAACCTTTGAAGTTCAAAGTCTGTCACTTCCTGTGTATCAGACATACGATGGGTGGGAGAAGAGGGGTTTTTAACTTCAAAGGCCAGTCCAAGGAAAGACTGACTGGGGCAGAACAACAGAAATCCAGGAGAAAACAGCTCTTTCTCCCAAAGGAAGGCAGAAAACTTTTCAAATGAAGCAATCTCCTTCAGCCCTTTTTAATCTTCAGACAGAAAATAAAATAATATGCAAAGAAATATCAGTAAAAACAAAAGTTCAGACAAGAAGCTAGAGTAAGGTATACTGCTTAAACTGTAATTTTGTACAGCCCTACCAAATGTTTCAGATTCTGCAGCTCTTACGCTTATGAACTCCCCATAAAATAAAAGGAATGAAAAAAAAAATAGATCTTGCTATTAAAGAAATGAAATCTTTCATTGGAAATCAGGATGCTCTGTATTAATCTTATTTGAAGAATATAAGCTTTAAAGTATTATGTGAAATGTGATGCTTACAGAGCAACAAATAAATCAAGAGTGAGTATGAAGCCACAAACAGAACTAGTTAGGCACTTCTGGAGATAAACTTATTCCTGATTTTTGTCTCTCTTCTTAGGCAAACTGATCCAGCTGTGCTGGATTGTAAAAGGATTTGAGATTGCCAAGCTCATTTTATGTATTTAATCCACATGCCAAGAAGTGAGAAGCTAGTGAACGAATTCTTCCCCTAAGCTTTCATTCATCTTTCCTAAAAACGTTGCAACCAAGAAACTTCTAAAACCTCAGCCCTCAGTCCAACAGCAGAGACATGGTTTATGTGGCCATGGAGAGAAAAGCCTGAACAGATCATTCACCTGCCTTCCACTTCATTTATGCTTTTTTTTTTTTTTCTTCAATCTACCATTTAGAAGTAAGGACTTGAGCAAACGACTAGTTAGACATTATTTATGTGCTGCTTCTCTGAGTTCCTAATCTTGTGTCTCTAGACCAGTGTCTTCTCAGTTATACAGTCAGGCTTTGTTTGATGTCTGTTTAACTCATGGGGACAATCAGAAATGCAGCTACATGGTGGCCGCTGCATCTGCAAGCGTACAAGTAAATAAAAAAACCCAACAAAATATTCCTTTGCCTTGAGTAGAGATTTGTCAATTTTGGATGAGTCGATCTTAAACATGGGGTATGGAGTACAGAGTTTGAAATTAGGATAATTAAACCGATTCAAATTTATTGTTGTAACTGCTTTTAATAAAGGGAGAGTTTGGTAAGATTCAGATAAAGCTTTAAGCCCAGGTTTGTGCTGGATCTCAAACATTTCTGCTGCCTTACAGGTATGTGCAAATTGCCTCCTCTTTTTTCCTTTTTTTTTTTTTTTCCTCCATTTTATTTTTTCCTGTGGCTGAATTAGTGCTGTCTTCAGAAATAGCCTGAAGAGTAACTGTAAAAGCAGTTGGCTTGACTTTCATCTACCTTCTTTCATTCTGGCCTCACAGTTGGCAAAGTCAATTAATCCAGAAAGTACCTTGGGTTTGCAGATCCTAAACCTGCTAAAGAGGTTTCTGAAGCCACACTTGAAGCTATCGTTACAGCCTCATAATCTGCAAGACTAATGTATATTTTCAATGTAGGACTGTGTTTAGTATAGATTAAACTGTTTGTCTACACAGCATGTTTTTAGTATGTAAATACCAAATTCCAGATCAGTTGCTTAGGAATCTTCACTTGTAGTATCTATTTCTTCCACCAGTAGTGTCTAACCAGCTGGAAGGATTGTCTTAATATTGTAGCGAAATGTTCCCTAAGGCCTACCAATTCTGCAGTAAGTCTTTTGTACTTCTTGTTTAGTGTAGGTGTTTCCCCTATGAATGATCTTAGTGCGACAATGTGGTGATGATTCAAGAGCAAGGATCTGTCCTCTCTTTTGGACAAGTGTTTTCAGTGCTTTAGTTACAGCAGTTTGGTATATTTGAAGCTGCAGCAGGTATTGCAAGTTTTGTGTACTACCACTAAGCTGCTGAGCAAGCCTTGCATATAAATGGCAAAAAAAAAAAAAAAAAGGAGAATTCACACCAGAACTTTTCAGTGCTGATAGCTGCCAGTGTAGATGTTTTGTTCTAGTACACTGAAATACATGAGCTCAGGATTATACATACATAGTCCTGAAAAATGAGTCTGAAATGTTTAATTGAGTTAGTAAGGCCTTATTTATTTATTTGTTTGTTTGTTTAAATTGTAGAAACATTGAGTGAGTCAACTTCTCTTTAGAGACATTTATTTCTGTGACAATTCAACAGTTGCAATTTTTCTGTGGGTAAAAGCAACTGGGTCTAAACATAAATCCACAACAAAGATTAATGTCTTACTGAAGTTATTATAACTGCATTTGTATTGCTCTTACTAGCAATATTATTCTTATTTTTTTCAATTATTAAAAGTTATGAAAATGAAAATTAAAGTCAGGCTTTCATGCAAATAATGTAAGGATTAAAGCTCAGTCCTGTGATACACCTGGACTCTGACTAAAATTATTTCTTTCATATTTTCTCTGTCACAAAATAATTTCAAGAAGTCAGCTCTCTCCTTTAGTAGTTTTCATAGTATGAAATACTCACCACTGCCCTGTAAAGAAGCTGCTGAAAATACATGTTCAAACACAAAATTCTATTACTTTTAAACTAAATAACTTCCAGTAATTATTTTCCAGTTGATCAGCAGTGGTGGCTGTTACAGAAAAAAGACATGCAAGCAGAGGTGTTGATTCCCTGACAGATGTATTTGATGTATATGATGTATATGCTTCCCAAGTAGGTGTGCACCGCTTATTTGCTTTGAGATTACTTGGGAAATATACAAACATAAAAGAAAACAAACAAACAACAACAACAAAAAAACATGAACAACAAAAAAAATCCCAGCCATATATTCCTGCAAAAGAGATCTGGGATTTGTAATCAACAAAATCTACGCAGAATACTATTGCCACAGATGACTCTCAGTCTTCTGAGTAAGTTTGAGAGATCTATTGAAATAGCTAGCAGGTCAGCAAATCAGAAACTGACTTTGAAAAATATTTTTCCATAGAATCAGACTTATTTGCCAACAATATTATAGATGAAGACAAAAACTATATTAAAATATCATTAAGAATAAGAAATTGAGGAAACCAGAAGATTTGGCTTAAATCTGGCTGCTAGCAGAAGTATACATGCCTCCAAATACTTGTGCTTGGTCTGGTATTAGAAGGCTAGGACTGAAATGAACTTTTCAAATACAGAAGTATTGTGTTTATTTTAATTACTCTAGTGTAACTCATTCAGTAAAATACATCTCCAACCACTATGGTACATATAACTTGGAAAAACATTTATGTTTATTTGATGACTTCAGTGTCAAAGAACAGAGGTTTTTTAAAAATGTTTGTTGCACACTCTTTTTCTAATGTCACTAAGTTGTAATGCAGAGCAAGGAAAGTTTAAAATTAACTTGAATATTTATATACTTGCAGAGACAAATTTTATTTAGGTAAGTTTCACCAAATCTCATAATTACAGTTTAACAGTTCTGTGGCAGTTTTATTGGGGGTCAGGAGAAGATATTTTTATTTCTTTTATTCTTTTTTTTTTATAGGCTGATTATAATTAATCTGGCATCCCAAAATGTCAGGGGATCACTTTGTTCTTTATTTTTTTATTATTTTTTTCCCTTTTTCCCAACCAAATATAATGAATTTTTCAAAGACCACAGTTGCAAACTAGAAATTCTGTATGCTGGTGCTGACAGGATATTTCCCAATTAATCTCACAGTAAGACACTTTCAGTCCTAATTTATTTGAAATATCTTTAATTTCATCTTGAAAACTAAAGATGCATTAGGAATCTTTATTTAATTTCTTACCTAAACAGAATTTAAAAATTTAATAGTTCGCATGGCTTCAAAACTCGACATAGTGCTTGATTTTTTTGTCATTTCTGCTAAAGGAGTTACTACCAGTATTGACAGCTTATAATATTGTCACGCTCTTATAGGATACCCAGATTAATCACTGATTGTAAAGTAAACTGTGTAGTGGGTACAGAGACCAACAGTTAGATCTTCAACAGGTTTTAGGCAGGTGAAGCTGTCTTTGAATGAGTTTCTGAAGTTATGGACTGGTATCTATAGACACTTCATGTTCATGTGTATGTAAGATTTGAGCCAGAGTTCTCCTCAAACCTAGTTATATTTTTCTTGTGCTTTGTGTTACAAAAATCCGAGTTTTAGATAGTTGCTGAGCTGATACCTACTGAGTTTGATGGCAGTGGAAATGAAAAGCTAGAGGGCACCTCAAAAGGTATCACAGGATATATGACTCTAGATAAGCAAGATGTTTCTTCTTTTTCTACTGATGCATCCTTTCTTGTTCATCAGAATGTGCTCAGCAGGCAGGTTCCAAACAATCTGGCTTTCACAGAACTGCATATGAATCTGTGATATTTTTTCCAGAGGAGACAAGTTTAAGAAGAGGTTATTTCTGAGGGGATTCCAGTTCCCATTTCTGGGAACTTTCTTAGTCAAGAAAAAATAATTTATACTAGTGAGAACAGATTCAGTCTTACTTTGCAAATGTACTTTCCTTTGCAACTGAGCATTTAGGATTCACCAAGACTGGAAGAAGGTGAGAATATTGTGCTCCAAGTTTCACACTTGGTCTGTGCATAAAATGAAACGTATCTGCTAATATTTTACTGTAGCATCAAAGATGAGTGATTAGAACTACGTAAAATAAAAAGAAAAACAAACAAACAAACAAAAAAGTTACTTTTCCTCTCTCAGTATTTGATGGTAAAAAATTGAAGAAAATCTTTTCTTAGAACAGGAGTGAACACAAGGAATGCTGACAGAACACTTTGAAAAAGTAAAGTGAAAAAGACCATTTCTGTAAGTGTATGAGTGTATATACTGTTGTCCGAGTGTCACAGTGGTAGATGTCACAACAGCTTATGTGGCATATGTGCCACATTTCCCAATTTTCAAAGAGTGATTTAGGCTCTCTTTTCTCTTTCTTCTTCTTGGTGTAGTCTACATTGCAGATGAGTTCAGGCATGACCTGCAGTCTTCCCATCTTCCTTGTACATGAGAGGCAAAAGGAGAAGGGTTTTCTCTAATATTTTCATTCTAAGTTATTGTATATGTGACTGACCTCATTGGGTGAATGAAATTACTGTATTTTGGGCTGTAATATCAACTTTAATTGTTTGAGAATGAATTTTCAAAGTATTGCTTTCTAATAAACTCATGTAATGCATTGGAAAGGAAGCAATAAGTGGAACATGAATTCTAATTAATAGTAAACCGTTATTCATATTACTAGATTTTGGAAAATGCTATACTCCTATTTTTTTAATAATAGTGTAGCTATCCCCCCATAACTTTTATTGTACATTTGACTGTGCACCATAATTGCGTTCAAGAGGCCTTTTTCAACATGCATTGAAATCACGTTGCCATTTAAAACTGAATCCCCATAGAGCTCATTTCAAATTGTTTTACTTTGATAATGGCTTTATTAATGTGGTCTCAGAGGACTTGAAATGAGATTGTTTGACCATTGTAATGTGGTTTTCATAGGCTTGCAGTAAAATAATTTACTCTTGTAATGTGGTTTCCATTAGCTTGCACTAAAATCATTTCCCTCTGGTAATGGGTTTCTCATGGATATTCACTTCAACAGTTTTGACCTCAGAATGGGCAGTCTTGTGGTAAAAGACTCATAGTGTTGTGACATTCTGCGGCTGTTGCTAAATATGCCGTGTCAGACAGGGTCTCTGATACAAAGACAATTCTCAGTGCCACATCATGCCTAAGTTCAACTATGTTCTTGTTAACTGCCTGCCATTCCCTGTATGCTCCAGTTCAGCTTTAGAAAAGCCCATCCAAATATTCTGCATGTTTCTATTGCCCCTGTTTCTCAAGAAGAAGCGACAGGAGATTTAATCGCTACTAATTCTCCAGGGGAAGTGGCTTTCACATCAATTATTTGACATTCTGAGGCAACAAGGGGAAGTGCAGGACTGTTTGCAAATGGAACAAAATTGTAGTTTCTCTGCAGGGCCATCTTCCACTCATATATTTTGTAGAGAATGTCTATAATCTTTGCTTTTCATAATGTACCCTTCATAACAAGATCCATAAGATGGGAATAGAAGAGGGATATACCAAGACTGTACCAGCCAAGCATTCTCTCACTGTGGGAAAATTCACACAAGAAATTTCAACCAGAAATGTAGTGATTTTACACCTTTCAGATATATTCAGAGAACTTGTGTGCTTGTTTCTCCATCCTTCTCCTCCAGATAGTTTTAGTACCTGTCTCACAGTTACTAAAATAAATAACTTTCAGTGGTATTTCAGGAGCATGTCTCTTGTGAAGGTTCATTTCCTGCTGTGAGAACTGACTTTATTTCTACCAAAATTAGAAGCCAACTGAAATTATTCCCATCAATGCCAGAAAACATTCAGGAGATTATGTTACTATTCCATTCCTTCTGTGAATACAGGAGGGGTGAGGATCGTCAATATGGCACATTTTGTGAGTAACAAATTCATGCACAATTAAAAAAAAAAAACAAAAACGAAACGTAATGTGTTTCACAGTGATATAAGCTTTCAGAATAAGGCCGGCATTACTTAACTTTTAATTAAAGGTGCACTCCTCAGAATGTCTGAAATTCCAGTAATACATGGAAATGTTGTTCTGTTACTGAAAATCATGGCTTTTCATCCTATTGAATCTAAAATCACCTGAGATCAAGTTGCATATTGAACCAGATCATCATATTTGCATGTCCTACATTTGCAAATGAGAAATTAAACTTGCTTTGTGCCATGAAATGAGTATTCAAGACTGTACTATTATAAGCAATGTATTGTTGTGTGTTTTAGGAAGGGACTTGTTGCAGCGTTTTTTTACAGGAATGCACTTGTATTACAAATTTTATCCAAATGGGCATTGGGTTCTTGTGAAAAAAAAAGAAACTAGAAAAAAAAGCTGATTCATTTATTTCTTTTTACATGCATAAATTCTGCAGTAAAGAAAGAGTAAAAAGCTGAGTTTAGAAGATGATGGCCTGAGGAGGGAAATCTTCTTTCTGTTAAGAAGATTTCCGTAAATCTCCATCAGCAAATAGAGTATGGTGTTTAGATGTCTGAACTAGCGATGGGACTTTTTACGATTGTGATGTAAATTATACTGGGATTGTTTTTGATTGTAGCTGGAGTATTTCCTTGTTGGTGGAAAGATAAAAAAGGAGTAGGCAGGGTCTTCTTGGAATTAAATGCACAGAGACCTTCAGTTTTGACAAATGTGAAGTCCAACACTGGTTACGGTATTAAGTTAATGAGTTGTTTAAGTGGATGTTTTGTTAAGGACTCAATTTTGCAGTCACATCCAGAAGAGCATGATTTTGGGTGGGTAGACAAAAGTAACTTTCCTGCCCCCTTCTATTCATATGATGGAAAAACATTTCAGCGATGTTGCAGACCTGTCTAGAATAAATTCATGTGAGATTCTTACAGCTTCCTTAGCATGCACAATAAATTAACAAGATAGTGGGAGGAGTTTTATGTCTACAGGGGGATGATTTGTGTTGTTAACTAAGATAAAGGATCCTCTTTCAAGTTCCTGATAATGCAGAATATCCTGGATTGCCGAGAATATGTAACAGTGCATCAAAGGAAGCTTGATAAACTGCTGAGGATAACTAAGAGCAAAGAGCTTAAGTGATAGAGATGATTGTCCAGCTTTTAAGGCCAGAGCACTTCAAGTGAGTTAATGTGGCTATCTAAGGACACTGAGCATGCCTAGTGAGTGGCAATAGCTTTTTAAGGACTCTGTGCACAGCTCCTCATGCCACATAATCCCTAAAGATGCCATTTTATGCCATCTGGCTTTTGTTGTTATTCTCCATCACAAGTCCAGATATTTATTTTTTTTTCTCACTGCAAAACACATATCCCTTTCATTTCAGAGCTTTGTTTTTTTTTCTTTTTGCTCTAAGCTGCATACCAATAAATTTCAAGCACAGCACATTTTTTTTTGACTGCCCATAGATCCCCTTAGTAGTCGTTGTTAGTCACCTCCCTGCTTTGTTCTTACAGTTTCCTAATCTGTGGCTTCTACAGATGTTAAATGGCCACAGACTCCAGAAGGAGCTGTGTGCACCACATGCAGCTGCTGTGACAATGGAATCCATAATGCCCCTCTCACTGCTTTGCCTCAAACTTCTCAGCTTTCCTTTCTCCCAATTCCATATTCTGTGCATGGTTCTTGCATTGCAGATGCTGGATGTTGGTCCCAAAACTTGGCCTCAGTCATGTCAGCTGGGGCCAATTGTTAGGGGCTACAGTATACCAGAAAACAACATATTTATATTAACAGAAAACAGTGGATTTATATTTTGGTGCCTGGAAGGGAACTGAGTGCTGTTCCTGGAGCTACTACACATGAGAAGCATCATCGCACTGCTTGCTGAAAGAAGCAAGAGGAGGTAATCATAGAATCAAAGAATCACAGAATGCCTTAGATTGGAAAGGACCTTAAAGCCCATCCAGTTTCACTGGCAGAAGTGATCAGGCTGTCCAGGATCTTATCAAACCTGGGGTGTGCACAGCTTCTCTGGACAGTACCACCCACTTCTTGAAGAATTTCTTCCTTGTATCTGGTCATCTTCCTAGTATCTAACCATTTGCCCCTAGCAGTTCCCATTTGGATGCAATTATATTTGATGAGAATTTCTTGCTGTATACTGACAAAACCTGCAGTCTAAAATAAGCCTTCAAAATACTGGAAGAAGAAAAACATTATAATGCATCATGAGTTCTTGTCTTCTCCCTAGTGCTTCATATTTAGATCCAGCTTGCTTTTTGGGACTTCTCTGTTAGGATTAAGATCACAGGACATGACCAGTTTCACCTGACTCCATCTTTATTTGTTGCTTAGGACATGATGCAATTGCCCATAGAAAGGTTGGCTGACATACAAACCGTTACTAAGCGTAATTAATTTTCATTCTCATTAATTTTTCCCAGCCCTAGAACACAAGAATTGGATAAAATCTGAGAACACGTGGGTGTAAACAAGATCTGTACTAAAAGGGAGATGAGTGGCAGGAGAGAAGGTGATTTTTGACTGCACTGACAGCTCCCAGGAGGTTGAATGAAGCCCTCCATGTGAATGTGGTTGTGAGTTTCTCTGAACTGTTTTTCTGTTTAATTGTGATTTACTAATTGAAGGAAGGAAATTGCTGTTACCAGGCAAATTTACAAAAGCTACTTTATTTTAATCACAGATGCACAACAAGGAGGAAAGCCTGATCTTCAGTTTCACCACCTGCTCCATTGATGTTGACACCTTCTCCCCTTGTCCCCAGACAAGAGAAGCGAGGACATCTCCTGGCCATCACCTACAGAGCCTCAGGCAGGAGGAGGCTGCTGGCAGGACCTCCTCACAGAAGTCAGCAACAAGTGAGGAGGATAGGAGAAGCCTGTTGCCAGAAAAGAAAGGCTTTGACAGAAGGTTTTTAGAAGAGACATTGCTAACTCAGCTCAACTTTGGATCTGTGAATGATTGAGATTGTTATAAACTATTACCAAGTAATAATCTGATTACACTTTCTTTTTTATGTGTTCCAGTTATATGTTGTTCAAAGTTTATACCTATAGAAATCAGAATATTTTCTTCTCTTGATAGACATAATAAAATTCTATGTCATTTTATTGCATCTCTTCTAATGAGGAAAGCTAATGTTGCTGCTGCTTTTGGCATTTCTGAGTCAGAAATCAGGGTGGAGCTGGAGATGGGATGCTATAAAACACTGGCCTTAGCTACACCTTGGTATCAATTCTCCTGGCCCACTGGCTGCATAGAGCAGGACACATACTCCTTTCTACAGCAATGACTTCATATGCATTCATTATTCAGTGCACAAAGCTGTGCCAGTCAAGACCGAGTAACCCAGATTTTGTACATTATTCACATGTAAATAATGAAAAAAGTGTATGATCTGCTGATCAGAAATTCTTTCACAAGAAAAATTTTAATTATCTCATAAACTTCAGAAAGATGCAAGTTTCTTGATAATATTTTTGCAAACAGAAACAGAAATTAGGCCTATATTTTCAACCCTAATGGGACTCCAAAGTTAAGGTCCTATATACATATTTAGGTATCTGCCTAAAAAATTGGTTTTCTATTGTACTGTGCACCCAGTGTCTCAGTCTGATTTGCATTCCAGAAAATCAAGGTCAGAGCTGCATCTGACTTTCATCTTCTTCAGAGCATTTATTACAGCAGATGCACCGTTGGCTTCTGAAGTGTTAGTCCTTCACAGGACAAAGTTTTGTCATTTAATAGCTGGTGTTAGCTATCTTAACATATATATTTTTATTATGGGAGTTCGGGTAGTCTTACACCTTAAAAGCTGCATTTTTAGTCTTAGCATTGACTGCATTACACAAGAGACCAAGGCAGTGAACCACCACAATAAAAGATTTTGAGAGGATGCAATGAGAGCTGTGTAGAACAGTTCGGATTTCTAAGCACCATCACTCTTTGGCATGTTGGTCAGGTCTTCCTCCCGCTATTGTGTAAGTCTAACCTGGACAAAATGTCAGGTGTGTGTGTGGCAGAGGAAGAAGTTTGGATGCATTTATTTCCATTTTCTGTCTGGGGGGGATGAGGGCTGAAGGAAGGAGAAGTTACATGCAGCACTTCAGGGTTTAACTTAATGTAAAATAAATTAAACCTGAGAAGGTGCTCTAAAAGAGAAGTCTGGCAGTCACAGAGAGAAGGTGCTGGGCCTGGAAACATATTTGTCTTCTTTAAATGCTCACTTCCAAGCATGTCTGGTTTCTAGCCCAGTTTGTATCAGAAGGGATCAATTTTTTCCCCGTTTCCTTGTTCTACTTTTGTGCTGGTATTGTCTGAATCCCAGAGTGAACAGCAATACATCATCCTGCTTCAACATCTGCTAGAGCCCCCTCTCTTTCTAATCTGCCCAGATCCCCAAAGCCTTTCCCACCTGCTACAGCACCAAATGCTCATTATAGCACACAGCTACGCCCTTCACTGTCCTTTCTCCCCGACTCTCAAGGTTAACATGGAACAATGACTATTATTAAACAGGGGCTCTAACAATATAAAGGCAGCCCAATCTGGGAAAGGGGGTGGGGGGAGAAAGGGAGCTGAGAGGAATTGGGTAGCATGCCAGCTTCGCTGGCAACAAAGATCTGCTAGAAAGCTGTGGCCAATTTTCCAGTCGAAACATGACTCACCGAGCAGAGATGCACCCGAAATAAATAGCTTCCCTGTTCTGCACCCAGCAGAAGCAGGAACCACACCCTCCTGTGGTTTTGTGTCAGGGTACTGCGGGTACCCCGCCAAGCAGCTCGGTGGAGTGGTGTGGATAAAAATGGCAATTTTGAAGGAGCTGGTGGCTCTGGGGGGTTTGTTTATTGCTTGGCAAGCTGAAAATCGTAAGCAACTGGAAGCCCTTTCTTTTTCCTTTTTTTTTTTTTTTTTCTTTCTTTCCTTTTTTAAATTTTCCTTCATCTTCAGCATACCAACCTGTTCATTCTGCTTACATGGTCATCCCCATTGCCAACAGAAAGCCTGGCACAACCACACATAGGCAGTCAGGCTGAGGATTGGACTTGAGGGCATTGTTCTGAACAGCATCCAGCTGTGGGACACAAAGCCACTGACATGCTGGAGAACAGAGAATCCACCTGAACACTGAATTCCCTTGCTTTACTTCAAATTCCCTTACTTTGTTCATGCTCTACGTTAAGAAAACTGGAATGGTTGTTCCTCTTGATCTGTTGCAGGTTCAGGGTTGTTTTAATCTTTTATTAACCAGGAAGAGAGGAAGGGAGGAAGGGAGGAAGGGACGGAAGGAGGGAAGGAGGGAAGGAGGGAAGGAGGGAAGGAGGGAAGGAAGGAAGGAAGGAAGGAAGGAAGGAAGGAAGGAAGGAAGGAAGGAAGGAAGGAAGGAAGGAAGGAAGGAAGGAAGGAAGGAAGGAAGGAAGGAAGGAAGGAAGGAAGGAAGGAAGGAAGGAAGGAAGGAAGGAAGGAAGGAAGGAAGGAAGGAAGGAAGGAAGGAAGGAAGGAAGGAAGGAAGGAAGGAAGGAAGGAAGGAAGGAAGGAAGGAAGGAAGGAAGGAAGGAAGGAAGGAAGGAAGAAAAAGAGAAAACAAAAACAAAACGGAAAGAAAAGAAAGGACAAGAAAAAAAAAGAAAAGAGAAAAGAAAAGAAAAGAAAAGAAAAGAAAAGAAAAGAAAAGAAAAGAAAAGAAAAGAAAAGAAAAGAAAAGAAAAGAAAAGAAAAGAAAAGAAAAGAAAAGAAAAGAAAAGAAAAGAAAAGAAAAGAAAAGAAAAGAAAGAAAAGAAAAGAAAAGAAAGAAAAGAAAAGAAAAGAAAAGAAAAGAAAAGACAAGAAAAGAAAAGAAAAGAAAAGAAAAGAAAAGAAAAAAAGAAGAAAATCTTTTGTTGATAGTCTTCCATCCCTTACATTCCAATAATAATAATACTTGTGATGTCTAAGGAGAGTGCATACTTTTACTGACATTTCTAATGCCCAATCTTGGCTCTAACTGCTATCAAATGGCATAATGTGTATTTCTATCTTTTGATAACTATGAACATAGCGGACTCCCCTTCTTACCTAAAACACATAGCACAGTATGTTGTGTGGTTCAGTGAAGATTTTTGATCCGACGCTTCCTATGCAGAGAACTTGAGTAGCGCCAGAGGGAGTTGGAAAGGATAAGAAGAGGATGGCTTGTGTTAGTGTTAGCTTCTGCTGTCATATGTTAGGCATCCCTGTTGAATGGCAGTGTTCCTGGTCTCTGGATGGATGGAAACATGTTGTGTTTCTTCTTTATGGCTGTGGTTTTGTGAACACGTTCTTTTTAACAAGCTGCTTAAGGTGTATACCTGTTGGACTTAAGCACATCATTAATTCACTCACTCATTGCGCTGAACAGGAGCAGTTTCTTAGAGGAAGATTTAAAAATCCATTTTTAACCTGGACCTTATGCTAAAAAAGCTGCACTGAATGCAAATGAGAAACAAATCATACAAGAAAGGGAAATATATTACTTTTTGAAAAAGTGCCAACGAACTATGCTCTCTGTTTGCCATTATCAAATTCACCAAAGATGAGAGGTCACAGTTGCCTGAAATCTGTACTGAAATAGTGCATTTCAGGTAAACTAAGAGTGGTCTATATACAGACTTCGCTGAAAGCATTTCATCCAGTTTTGAAAGTTAGATTCCTGAGCCACATACACAGCCATCCAAGTGTCAGCTTCTAGAAAAACTGCAAAAAAAAAAGAGATTTTGCCTCTGACTGTGGACATTAATTCTCACATGAACATGATTTCTGCTGAAGCCGGCTAGGTTAGGATATGGGCTTCAAGAAATAGAGCTCATGACTTCCATATGAACCAAATCATGACTGACACTCAGCTCCTCTCAGATGTTCAGCCATGACGTGGGATAGCTTGGGGGGAATTTTTATTCAGTTTTTAGGTGAATAAAATTATTTTGTGGAACATATGCTTCTTTGTCTTATTTTAGGACATGGGCAGGATAGAAGAGAGAAACGTGCATGTTTTCTCTTTCCCTTCATATATATATGTATATATATATATATATATGAATATCTGTATATATATATATATATCTGAAATTTACACACACATTCATGAAGGTTAGAACTTATGCCTGCCAATCAAAAAAGGAGGGAACAAGCACAAAGTTCTATTAAAAAAAAAAAAAAAAAACCACACAGATTGGTCTGATGACAGTTGTGGGTGGCTATGCTTCAAAGATCCCATAAACCTAGTTCAGCTGCATGAGGTTTTTCTGCTGTTCAGTGTGGGTGAGGGGATGTTTCCATATGCACTTCCTTTTGGTTATTGTCTTCTGGTGATACTTCCTTTATTCTGCTGAGAAGACCACTATTTCCACTTTCCACCCACAGACCCACTTCCTGATCTGAATAAAGTTGGTGGATGGTGATCTGGAGGAATAGGTCCCCCTTTCCCGCACCTGACACACAAGTGACCACCAGAAAAGGCATGATTGCTCATGTAAAGGATGCTGAACATTGCTCAGAGGCTTCAGGAACACAAAAGATAAAACTGCTAGTAACTAATAACAAAATCTGAAACAATATTTTCCATAACAAGTGTTGAGGGACACTGTGCGTAAGTGCGCATGCATATATCTTATGTAGAGGACTACAGTAATCACTGTAGAAGCATTTTAGCAGACATTAGAATATAAAATGCTGTGTAGAAAGAACAAGCCCCAGGATATGGCTAGCTATCACTTAAGTCTTTGTGTTACTTCATTCATGTGATTTTAAAAAGAAAGAAACATAGATACCACTTACAGTCCTGCAGGAAAAACATGAAAAGATGAATATAAAGCCAAATCAAAATCTTGGTCCCAAACCTGCCTGCATTGCTGGCCCTGCTTCCCCAGAGGTTAATTTCAAGCTTCGAAGTCCTCTGAATACTGAAGGAATCTGGACATATTTTTTAAATCTGCAACCTTGCCTCTTTTCTGCAAACAAAAACAAGCAAACAAATGAGTGTACTTTAAATAACATTAACGTTGTGAAAATAGCACAAGAAATGCAAAATTATGGTAATTATAGATGATCTTGACACTCTCTGCCCTTTAATTATGCCATCTGGCCTCCTCCCTCCACCAAAGCCAAGAGTTAAGATTAGAGTTGTCCTTACCTTGGGAAGTCTTGGATTAAAATCTCCTTCCACTCACATTGTGCTTTCATGCCCCTGGGGCAGCTGGCCCAATGGTTGTGCCCAAGGCTCACCCCTACAGCCAGGTGAAGGCAAACTGCCAAGAGGGTCCTTGGTGCACAGAGCCCCTCACCAGCTTGTGCACACCAGTACAGTGACATGCTTGTGTGCAGCAGTACATGTGAGCATCTTCCTATATCTGCCCCAAGGCTTGAATCAGTTCCAGAGAGTCAATAGGCCAGCTCTCAGAGATCCCTCTTTATCTCTAGGGATGATATTTAACATTTAATTGTGCATATTGACACACGTATTCATGCAACCTTTACAAAAATTATGTAGTCACTGGAAAGGTTTAGGCACTACATGTACACTTAAATCAATCTTTTGGATATACACATTGTGGCACAGTCTTGATAGCATGAGCACATTTGTTTCTCTTTTCCGTATTACTTCCATCTCAGTTGGTAGACTGAGGAAGGATGTTAATTTAATGATCAGTCTCTTGGTGTTTGGATTTTTTTTCTCCCGGTTCTGCTTGTGTCCTTCTGTCTCCATCATTTCCCTCCACTCAGAACTGTGCCTTCTGCAGCACCTACTTTCTAGCTGTGCCATAAGTTAAACAGAGCTCCTATACACAGCAGCTTCCTGAAGTTTGCTGTAGTGGTGCAGCATTTCCTGCCTTTACCCCAAACTGACTCCTCCTGTTCCAAGCTATTGCCGTCCGGTGTCTTCCCACTCTCCTTTTCCTTTTATTTCGTCACCTAGTCAGTCACAGTTTCCACCGCAGAAGCCCAACCACTCTTCTTCTCACCACCATCTGGTCATACACTAAAGCAAAAGCTTCTAAAATTCCACATGCACTAGCTCCACAAACCTTGTTAGGCTCTTATTACTTACTGGAAATGAGAGCAGAAATTCTCATTATCCATCCCTGCTGAGCTTTATAATGTGCTAATCCCATCAAGCCCACTTTTAGTCACAGGCCTAGAAGCTGAAGGAAGCAAGACCTAACAGCCATGGCCATTTCTTCTGTATTATGAGCTCCCAGGGGACAGACTTGAAACACTTTTGCTACCTCCATAGACAGGCTTAATTCTGCCAGCATTGTCCAGGTAGAACAGCTGTTGTATGGATGTCATCCACAAATGCAAGAGTGACTTTGCCCCAGCAAGCGTGCTGAGATCTACCCATATTTTTAAGCAGTATGGTACAATTTCTGTCTGAGAAAAATCATATAATATTTCTCTTGTTTAGTTTTGTGGGATTTCTGTCAGACTCACAAGCAGGCCATTTGGCACTCTATTATTGGAAATTTCCCAAACACATGTAACAAAAACTCAGTCAGTTTAATACAATTATCAGCTTTTTCTCAGTCTGTGTTGAGTCTGTGTTTGTCTAATGTCCGGGTAGATATTTTCTACTTATTAAAATCAATAAATCTGCTACTTTGAAGATAAAGGCACGTTTCATCTGAAATCTGCTGTACAGTGCTCTCTAATGCTGCTGTCTGCCCACTGTGCTTGACAGAAAAGCAGCCAGTGAAACCAATAGTTAGCATACCTTCATCAAGCAGTGTCCAAAATCGTGCTCGGAAGACACATCCAGGGTAGTTATTCCTCCTTCTATTTTCTGCTAGGATAAAGCATGTATCTAGGAACTTTACTGTATTCTCTTCTTGGGTATAAATAGGCTCTGCACAAGTAGCATGTGCAGTACATGCATATTCCCAGCTCTGCATCAGATGGATTTAGACTTCTAGGTACAATGTTTAATCTTGTAATTTTCTGTTAGTCACTTAAAATTGTCAATTCTTTGTTTATCTTCAAATATGACACATATCTGTCTTGCTCATTTACCTGTAAGTATTTGAGTTGTCATTGTCCTTATTGTCTTGTACGACATTTTATTTTTCCCACGATGACAAATTACTATTTTACTCTCACTGCACTTGTCCAGCAACACCTAGGTTTCCAGGAACATAAGCCTTCACACTTTTGAGTCTCTGTGGCCCTAATCGTTTTGTTTTGTGTGTCGGTTGTTTTTTTGTTGTTTTTTTTTTTTACTTCTTGTATCCATGTTAAAAGCAAGAGCCAAGACATGCCAAGATTTGCTTCTGGATACAAAAGACATGGTCTTAGTGATATCAAGAAAGTGGCACAAATGTCTGGTTTGCTTCCAAGTGTATAGAGATAAGCAGATTATAGTATGTTCTGTGT
Organism: Tetrao urogallus; assembly: GCF_951394365.1. Classification (NCBI taxonomy): domain Eukaryota; kingdom Metazoa; phylum Chordata; class Aves; order Galliformes; family Phasianidae; genus Tetrao; species Tetrao urogallus. The sequence continues at coordinate 15,497,699 of NC_136816.1, read as the reverse complement.
GTTCTAGCCCAGTTTCCATTTTTAACTACAGAAATGCTTGGGTATGTTGAAAACATGAGGAGATCAAATTTTTAACTTTTGAGAGAATTATTCTGCCTCCTATTCAGCAGGCTTTCTGTTAACACACTGTACTTCTTTCTTCTCTCTTACTTTATTTCTGCCCTCTCCCCCTCTGGCTTTCAGCTTGTCCTTTCCCTTCCTTTTGATTTTGTGCAAAAACCTTTTTCTTTCTCTTCCCTGTGAACACAGACCTGGCCTTTCCCCCCTTCTTAGCTTTAGGCTTAGTCTTTTTCTTCCCTTTGGCACTAGGCATAACCTTCTGTTTCTCTCTTCCTTTATGTTGCTTGACTTTCACTCCCTGACTTCCCACATTTTCTAATTCAGGTTTTTCACCAGGGGGAGTGGGGGAGGGGTTAAATGGCTTCCTTGAAGAGATAAGCCATCATCTCCTGCATCACCAGGTATGTCAGATGTTCCCTGAAGATCTGGTGACAGACCTCACTAGCCAGGCTTTCTTGCTGACCTGTCTTGCAACTACATTCATAACTGCAGAGACTTAACTGCAGCTATGACAGCTCCTCATGGAGCAAGGATGATGTGAGCTTCATTCCTGGGTACATTGCTCAAGATGATGATCCTCATGCATCCAGCATACCCTGTACATGTTGCTCATGCTTTGGTAACGAGTATCTGATTTCTCAGTGTCCTGTAAAGGTTCTTCTGATAAATTAATCCATCTTCATCACATAGCCTTCAGCATACCTCAGGGTATTTATTCAATATCTGTCTCTCCTCCTAACAAACCAGTGTCTGCACAAAAATAATAAATATTTATTGTATATCAGCCAAGTTACAACCTTGCATATGGATTATGGAAAATATTAATGTCATTACCCTGGAAAAATAATGTCTGTTCTTTTGCAAGTTTTCTTTTTCAGACATATTCCTCCATGCTTCCTGACTACCCATCCTATGCCCACCCTTTGTGCTAGAAGCACCACTGTAAATCTGTGCAGAGTCAGGTCTCTCTTCAATTTCTTTTCCTTTCATTTTATGGTCAGTATCATGACAGCTATAGCCTTGTCCTGTGTTCTGCATGAGGGGAAGTAACTTGCTGTGCAGAAAGTTTCACTTGTTCTTTTTGCAGTTCTTCTTCCCCTTTGCTTCTCTCTCCCTTTGACCAGATCCATTCAGCTCTCTAGCTGCATTCTGGTAGAAGGACACAGGCCCAAAGTGGAGGGGGACGTTTACTAAGGGTAATGCAATCACAGTGTGCCATATGTGATAAAGGAAGTAGAAACAACACAAAAACCACCAGATTTTGATGAGGTCTCTGATCTCAAGTGCTGACTCAATAGAAATGATGAAAACTGTTGTTCATTTAAGAGCAATGGTCAGACATGGAGCCGTGGATATATTGAAAGGAAGTTGCAGCTGAAAAAAAAGAGTGTCTGGCTGGAATTACAATGTACAAAGGAATGGAAAAACACTTACTAGTCTGTGAGAACTAATGCTATGCAAATTAATTCAATTCAGCATTAACTTCATGCAGATCCATCTGCATAGCATGTTGCAGTCTTTTTAGAGGTGCTGTAGCTGTTCCAGATTGCTGAATAAGACCCTGCGACTTCAGAAGCACTGACCAAAGTCAGGATTTCAAAATGTTGGTGTCGCTGGCTTTACCGATAGCAGTACTGATACTGCTTCTCTTTCTACAGCTGCAGAGTCACAGTGTCATGCAAAGTCTTTGGTTAACTTACGTCTCCACTGAGCTCTATATGAATCTCTTCTGGGGATATTAAATTCAATTGCTTGAGTTTTGTGTGTCTGTAAGATTTTCCTTTGGACATACAAACTTCTTCCGGGTGATTTGGCATGGTCTTTGCCAAAATAAATCATTGCTGCTAACCTTAGCCTATTTGTCTCCTGAGTATTTAATATTTCCCATGCAAATAGAGCTGCTTGTGTTCATATTAAAATATACTTTTATTATTTGTTCTTTATTCCACTATCCCCCAACATAAAAAGCTGTCAGAGGAAGGAAGGAAAATGTCTGTGTGTATTAGCAGTCCTTGCACCATCAGAATAAAGACTGCAGAAAAAGCTTTGAAGCACCAGCACTTCTACTGGATAGACTGACAATTGTCTCAATCTCCATTTACCTTATGTGCACAGCTCTCGGCATCCGAGAAGTACCAGTTTAATGCAGTGGGAAGCAAGCAAGGGATCAATGCCAGAATTTTCAACTTTAGGGAAAATACGAAAAGTAATATCACTTTGCATAAGTGTCATTCACTGTCCTGTGCTGCCTAAATTTAACATCTAAATTTAAAAAATAATAAAAAATGTCCAAGAATCAGTGAGACACAGTCAAGCTATGCTCAACAGAGGAGTCAGGTAGGGAACGTCAGTTTTAAAGCTGATGCCTCCACCATGAGGTTGCCAAAGTTATGCTTCCTTAGCATAATTTCGTCTCTCTACTTACCTAAAGAGGCTGAATACATAAACAGAGTGTCTCAAAGAATCTTTAAAGCCAGTTTAGTGTTGTGGCAGCAGCTGTGCATTGGTGAGCTGAAAAAGGTCTATAATTTCACCTTGCCCAATTCTTTTGTTCAACCCGGGGTACTCTTAGGCAGAAGAGCTTCAACTGTCCCCCAAAACCAGAGGTGATCTAAAGTACTTGCAGGCAGGTTGATTATCCTCAGAGCTGTGCATAAGAAGCATATACCTTACAGACTGCAGCCAGACCAAAGGCCACGTCATTCTGATAGACAACACTTCAACTTAATCTTTGTCTTCCCAGGTCATGCCAAGCCACACCGGAGTGCCCAACCTGAACTTGCTCTCCCTTATGGAACTGTAAATTTAGAGGAATTCCTCAATAATAAACCTTTCTTACAAATTCATAGCCAGAATCAGGGTGCAGCTGCCTGCTCAAATTAATGTCATCCAGCAATCTGACATGGGATTTATGAGGAGAATGATGCACCTCAATCTAAAGTAAGACTGCAAGTGTCACAAAGGAAAAACAGCAGAAAATGGACTGTGCCTGTTATTCTCAAGAAATTTGGGCAAGAATTTCTTCATCAGAGCAATAAGTTCTGCCAGGTTACCAATTCCAGGGCAAGCTGTGTGCAGCCACCCAATGAGAAACTGTGCATAGCTGCGCTCTGCATTGTTCCTTCCAGGCCTAAAAATAAGCTGGAAAATGACTTTGTTCTTCAAACACAAGACAAATAAAAGAACATATTTAGAGTATCCCATCAAATTTATTGTGTAAATTATACTGTGAAAGCAGGTTTGTAAAAACTCCTTAACTTTTTTATTAGTGATGACTAATCATTAATGCTGTCATAGGATTCTAATAACAGCTGCTCCAGCTAATATTACCAAAATACAAGGTGTTTTTAGGAACCTTTTCATGTGAATAATGTCTCCTTTACAGTCTCATGTCTGTGGGAAAGAAAGAAAAAAAAAAAGTGACAAGTACTTTGAAAATTGCATTCGGAGATTCCTCATGTTAGCTGCATGCAAACCATGTCGGAACAGCTGCAGAAAAATATCTGAATTTAATCTCAGTTGCCCTGATCAACATTGCTGGGATTCTGTATGTTACTTTTCAGTGGGTTTTTATATTACATTTATTTAAATTATTACTGTGTATGATAAAGGTTCTGATATTGTGTCTTGTTTCTCTTGATAACATAAAAGTGAGAGAAACAGTGGGAATCCTGCTGAGCTTGATAGAAGGTTGTGGTGTATGAGCCTTTATGAAATGGTGGAGCATCCTGAATTTACATTTAGAGGTCTCTAAAGCTCAAACAGTTTATTTATGAGTTGTAAGGAAGTCTGACAGAACAATGTAGTCTTTACATAATTTAATATAACCCATTCGTATCTGGATCTGCGATAAGTTTTGTGCTGAGAGGGAAAGTGTGCACCTGTGCAAGGAATGGAAACTTCTCTCCCTAAGAGAAGTGCTGTCTGCCTGTTGCATTGTATCAGCTCAGGCCAGCCCTGTTTCACAGCCTGCTGTGTGACCGCTGGTAGCCCAGAGAAGATCCCAGCCTAAGGCCAATTAAAGAGCAGAGTGGGACTGAAATAAGTCATACTCCACGTACCATAAAATTAACACAGATAGAGAGAAAACACTCCATTCATTGCAGCTGGCATCTTTTTTATCAGGCAGGCTATATAAGCAAATATGGTGTTGAGCTGTCAAGCCTGAGGTCACGGCTGCTCCCGGATCAGAGTGGTTTGGTATATTTTAGTACACATTCATTACAAGGCACAGTGTGCAGTTAAGAAACGCACTTGTGGCGCCAGCCTGTGATTATGGCAAGACAAGCTGACCGCCAGGAAATTGCTGAGCTAACAGGGCCGGGGCTGGGCCGCCCCACGCAGGGCCACCCCACAGAGCCCATCATGGGGTTCCCTCCTGACTGTGTGTGCGTCCTTCTGGCTCTGTCTGCTGTTTCTCCCTCTGCCTCTTTTCTGTTGTTTTGTTATTATTTATTATTATTATTTTAGTATTTCTTAAAAAAAAAAAAAAAAAAAAAAAAAAAGTGAAAGCCTGACCACAATGTAAAATAAATAAAAATAATACAAGTCAGCTTCATACTTAGTGGTCAACCGGCTGCCAAAATCCTTTTCAGAGTGACCATTATGTGAGGCAGGTAAAAGCCAGACACCTTAAAAATAGTGACATTTTGGTTACAGCATGCAGCCTATTAGTCTGCGGGGAGGGTCCAGAGGCTGTGGGTCAGAAATGTCTTTCAGCCCCTTGTGAACATTCTCCTCTGCACACAAATGTGCCTCTTTTTTCTTTCTTCCTTTCTTTTTTCTTTGGAGAGGGTGTCAAGTGATAACCATGACAACTAAAGAAGCAATAAAAAAGAGAAGAAGCCCCAGCCCTGACCATTCTCGCTTAGACCTGAAGGTGAAGGGTGCTTTTCTGTGGCCTCAGCCAGGCACCAGACACTGGCAGAGCCACAAGTCCTGTGGTTATAGGGCAGCTCTGCAATAGGATAGAGTGCTATAGGTTAATTATAGGAAGCCCCAGTCATGGTAGGGCAGAGCTGCAGAGCTGTTGCTGAAACTCTGGGCAAAAGTCTTCACCTAAATTTGCTCATGTAGCAACAGAGCAAAAGAGCAAAAACCAGCCATAAGGACTGGCACCTTTATTTAGACATCATTTCTCCAAATGATAGAGCTTTTGTATTTTCTTTTTCCCTGAATGATTCTGCTAAAAAAGTTGTACAGTAGTCAGAGCTACATTTAAGTTGACCACAAGCTCCCAGTCCCCATTCTTTCAAGGCAGTGCTCCTCTCAGTCCACTTATCCTACAAAACATCTCTCTAAAAATTTTGTTTGTACGACAGTACCAGCAATCCTCACTGTATAAGATTGGCAGTCCCAAGCTGCCAGCCCCTCATTTTGGAGTGAGAGCGTTACTGGTGATACAAGAACTTTTGTGAAAAAAATAGAAACAGTATGAATGTGACACTTGCACAACCCCAAATCTCCATATCATATCCATATATTTTGGCTGGCAAAAAAAAAAAAAAAAAAAAAGAGCAGAAACAGAGTGCTCTGACTTCTTGATTCAGTTCAGGATGTGTGACCTGTAATAAGAACACTCTCTGATTAGGGGTTTGTTCCTTCCATCTTTACCTAGCATGAACAGTGTTTTGTAGTTGCCAGTGTCACGATGGTGCCATTTCCCAACAGGTGATTTGGAGGAATTCAAGACTAAATTGTACTGCGTTATGCTTCTATTTTGCAGTCTGTCATGAAAAGGCAAGCTCTCAGAGCATCACTGATAAAGCTTTGCAATCTCTGCAGGAAAGATGCTAAACATTATACTGTTAACAAAAGTGAGCTTTGGGAAACTTAGATTACTGAACTAGGGCTCTGCAAAATTCACACTGAATTTGAGACATGCAAATTTATTCTTCCTTTTCAGTGCACAAGGGCTTGAAGAAACCTCAGATGCAATTGAAACATCCTCATGTGACTGACTGTCACCAACATCTCTGGGCTTTTTGTCTCCTCTCCAGAAGTCTTCTCTGTCAAGAGCTGGTCCTCTGTATCCCCTGGTCCCCTGGACCAAATAATTCTGTCCTCTTCTCCCTTCATGCTCTCCATCTATCCAAGAGTTCCCTCTAATATCCATTTAAACACTACAATTAGTAGATTTTTAGAATCCCAAATGATTTCTGTGGCACAGCCTTTGAAAATAATTTAGTTGTTTTGAATATACAAGAATTAAGCTGATTTAAAAGGAACTTTAACAGATCCCTTTGTACCTTAGGGCTCCATGCCTTTCCATAACTCCTACAGACTCCAACACCAGCTAGATGCCTAATTTGTGATTACACATTCCCCATGGATAATTCCAATGGACCAAACAGAGCCGTCCAGTTTGTACAATTTTCCTGCATATTCTGAAATTTGTTAGTTTTTTTTTAATGCTGTTCCCATGCTAACTATTTTGGGCTTTATTTTGAATAACAAGGATTTTATTTTTAATAATGGAAATCTTAGTTATTTAAACTGAAAGTCACAATCTCTTTATTTTTCACAGCAGATGCTCTATGAAATGTATGAACTTGTGAATTTTGAAGCTTCTCTGAAGAATTCAGAAATACAGTAAAACTTGTAAAGTTTAATGGGATAAAAGTGAAAATATCCCTGAGTACTGACATCTATTTGCTCTAAACTTTACATATGTAAAAAATGGCAGGAATATTTTTTTTTCATGTGCTTTAAAAGCTGTAGAATTTCACCAGTAGTGCAAACACAAGCTATTGATGTTATATAGAGAATGTAGCATACAGATAATATCTTAAAAGGCATGTCCAAATATAAAATAAAATAGAAGTTTCTCTACCTTTACTGGACATTGTCACTGATCAATCTGTTCTGGTGTTTTTTTGTGTACAGCCATTTCTCTCCCTAATATGTTCTGTGCACCTAGGCTCATCCCTTACCTGAATTCAGATTAGTTGTTCTGATTCATTTTCCTAGTGAAACAGTTGCCATGCAGTTTTGTGTGCACATTGCATTGCTGGTACAATATGCTTTCTGGGAGCAAAATGGCACTGCTCACATGGCTGCTGCTGCTCTTGATGCCACGCATGTCCAAGGAGGCGACACCAGGTCTGGGCTTCTACCGCCTATCCTATCTGCCATGTCAACATCGCTGCCCTTCACAGGATATCAGGATGAGCAAGAAAGAAAGAGCAGCCCTGATGCCATTTTCCTGAAGACCTTGCAAGATCTGGGTCTGCTGCACCCCCCTTTTCCAGCCTTGTGCTATTGCCTCTTGCACTTCAGTAGCAAAATCCTTGCATGCACCCCTTTACTTTTATCACTGCATTGGCAATGGGCTCCTCGCCCCCCCTGCCTGCAGGCTCACTTTCTCCTGGCTGCAGCAAGGCACAGAGCCAGCGATCACATAGCGACTGCCACTGCCGTGCAAGCAGCTGCCACAGTGACAAATACCGCACGGACCACGTCTCCTGTTACGCCAGTCCTTAGAAGGGATGCAGGGGAACAAATGCTGGGTTTGACTGTCAGATTCTCAGATGTGTCACATATTTCTTCGGAGCTTGGGGCTGTTGCAACAGCTGTTTGTAAACACTGCAAAGCCAGTATTAGACTGGGGAAGGAGAATATTTTTTTGACTTGTAGCTTCCTGAACCATCCTTAAAAATGTTGCAAATACACTGACACTCCTGCTGTTGATCTAAATAGCAACCAGTGTTGGCTTTCAGCTGTAGGGGCCAGTGGGCAGGCTCCATCCTCGCGTCCTCCCGTGTCGGGTGACTCATCAGCAAGTCTGAGAATGTGCAGCAGGCTGCAGACCCTGGCAGGAAAGTACAGCAGACAGCAAGAGAGGCCTCTGGGAGCTGACGAGAATTTGATCATGTTCGGCCTGGTGCTAAAAACAAAATCGAAAAAAAAGATTATTGCTAAAATTGGTGAGTTGGATTCCAGTGGGATATGATAGGTGGTGAAAGATAAGCTCCCTCTGATGCCCAGAAGTTCATTTGGAAAAGGGTAAGCATGTAAACAGGTCTCAAGTGATGTAATTCAAAAATTATATTGACAATAGCGTCGGAGAATCATCTATTGATTTGCAGCCTCGTGCCTGTTGTTCTGCAGCTTCTCTCCTACAGGCAGAAAGAAACACATAAAACTGGGCACCCAAAGTGTCAGGGGTAAGCATGGGCTTGCTTGGAAAATGCTCGAAGTGCAAATAAGAGAGTGAAGGAAGAATGTGAATTCCTGCCTTTTGTTCTTTGTGAAGGTCTTTTACTCATGTAAAACCATACCAATATGTAACACTGTGTATGAAAAAAAAGTCCTATTTCTTTGTGTATGAAAATACCATCCTGACTCCTTTCACATTTCAGTGCTTAGAAGAACTTTTCTCTTTAGTATCTTGATGATAAGGTCACAGTTACTTCCAAGTCTGACAGGAAAAACTGCGAGTTTGAGACTATGAACAGGAAGGACAGCTGTTATGATAACCTAACTTTTCCCAACAAGGTAAGAAGGGCTCAGCTTCATACTGCAAACTGTAGTGTTTTCTTCAGTATTTATTTTTTTTTCCTGTGATTACAATTGCCATTAACAGCATGTAACATAGGAAAACTGATTCACTATCTCTGTTTGTCAGAGAAGATTCCCAGGGATGATCGTGTTCATTTCTTGTGAAACCTGGCACATCATGTATCTCCTTGTTTGAAAACATGTAGAAAATTAGTCACACAGAGCTCATAAGAGTAACGACATGAAGGAAAAAAGGGTCAACACTTAAATCAGGGCATTGGGCTGAAACCTCTAGTGGCTTTTCAGTATCACATACCTCACTGAAGACAGCAGCTCACAATTACACCCCTAAAAGATTGACCACTCCTCTCCTCTCATTAAGGCAGTCTTTCACCTTTTCAGAGAGGAGAGGAAATTTTTGTGCTTGCTAATTGTTTTCTCTCCAGTACACAATACTCTTGTTTTAAGGGAGTCTATCAAGCAACAGTGTGCAAAAGAGGAAAGTCAGTCCCCAAATGGTTGCCTCAGGCTGGCCACCACCTGCCACAGAGAGAAGTTTAAGCCTCCGTATGTTCTTCTGTGTGAATTCCCTTACCATGCCCCCCAAAATCAGCCAGTTGCCCTCACACTTGCACAAATACAGATTCGCCCCTAGCAACAGCGCTCCAAGAGAAAGAGAAGAGTCACTGATGGCAGGGAACTCCATACGAGGTACAGATCTACCCAGAATGATTATTTTTGAGTGAGTGCGTGTTTTGTCACTTAAAAATTTCTTGTCTGTAGCATGACTCACAGAAGTTACTCTTTTAAACAGACAACATATCCTCTCTTCAAACTGTATCAAAAGCACAGCAAATTGGGCTGATACAGGGCACTGGTCCCAAAACAACAATGCTAAATTTAGAAATAGATATGCTGTGACCCCACACATTCCAATTAAACTCAACAGAATCCACCTACAGTAACTATTTTGGCTCCACTGATGTTGTCAGCAATGAAACTAATATGCACCAAGGCTGCCAAGAGTATAGCAAATAAGATCATTATTAAAAATACAAGAGTATTGATGTTCTGTTGTGCCTAAGAAACATTACAAACCCTCTTGTTGATTCGTTTGTGAATAAAAGTCAACAAAATCATATTGCCCTCAAAGATCTAAAATAACATGTTGGGAAATACCGTTATCCTTAATTGACACTGATTTAGTATATACTTAATTGCAATTGGACTCTACTTCTGAGGAAAGTGTGGGGCTCCTAACACAGACCAAAAAAATCCCTCTCTCCATCATCAGTGAGCAACTTCTTCCTTTGTAGAGAACTACACTTTTATTAATGCCTTCAGACATTCAGACAGACTATTTTTTTGTAGCCTACTGACTTTTTCCCAGTCAGGATACAATAAGCAATGTATTCCCATTGATTAGAAATAAGTATAGCTGCAGAATTACACGAGTGAATTTTGAATTTGAACCACCATTCTGAAAAATCAAAGATGGGCTTTTCAATATTATTGTCATGAAATATTGGGTCAGCTCAAAATGTTGCAGCATATGTCAGCAGTTACTTTGGCTTTATCCTGATGTAATCAGGATGACAGCAGTGTCCAGTCGATAGGACTTCGCTTTTAACACTACTATTCCATGAAGTATATTCTTGCTGCAGAAATGGACTTGGTTACCACCATGCTATTTCAATCATCCTGTTTTTCAGGCACTGGTTACCTGAATACTCTGTGATGTGATCCCAGAAGTCAAATCTGTAGCTCTGGCTAGCTGGTCAGGATGTTGTCTAATTTCCTTTGCTTTCTCCTTGTTGAGGCAGCCCTATAAATTTCAGTAAATGTAGTCTATAAGATGGTGATAATTTGAGACCTATGAGCCTTAACACAATCTGGGCTGCCCTTTCAAGTTGCATTAAGTTCCAAAGCCCATGGAGACAAAGACACCAGCTACTCCGTATCAAATACTCCAAATAGTTGAAGTAGCCTGTCCATCTGCCAAGAAGACAGGGTCCAAATAAGCAAAGAGCATGTTGAGCATTTAGAAAATGCAGACATTGCTCCTCAGCTTTAGCCAAATGCAGACATCCTGGTGAAAATGGACGAATGAGTTTACAACCATGTGTGTATAGTATGATGGGTGCCTAAAAACTGGTAGCTGATTCTCAGGAATTGCTTTCAAAACTGATGGCTGAATTTTACAGGCATACAATTCTTTAGAATATATGCAGGATGTTATTTCTGTTTTACACATTACAATTTTTATTTTTTTACAAGTTGGATATCTAAATTGTTTGAATAATGTTAATATAACTTACGTATAAAGAAAGATCAAATTTAACTGAGCAATTTCTGATCAATAGAAGTCTTTCAAAGGGCAGGGTCAATCTTTTTTGTTTAGTGAATCTCAAAGTTTTTCAAATTAGTTAATTAATTTCACAAACGTTCATCTGATGGTAAAATTAGCTGTGAATTTAGAAACCTGAGCCCAAGAATATCACAAAATTGCATCTATTCTTTGTATAATTAATTGTATCAAAAGCCTAACTCCATGCTCTTCTCCTTATTGAAGGAGTGAGTATGAAGATAACTTTACAATTTTATCTTTTAATTGTGAACCTGAACTTTTCTGATTTCATTCCTCCACTTTTAACTCCTTTAGACTGGCAAAATGAATTTCTCCACTGAAGAGCAGATCCTTCCTCTTCAATACACTGTTAAAAGATTGAAAGGCAAAACTCCTCAGGTAATGTGATTCTAAACATATTTCATAAATTCCTGATAACATGAGCATTTTTGATTGCTTCAGGTTGACAGTAGTTTAACTTGGATAGATCTGGGTGGTAATCCAATGTGACTTAGATTTCCTATAGAAATACCATTTGGCAGATCCATTCCTCGATGAAAGAAAAACATTTTTATTTTTAGTCATATTTTTGATAGCTCCATAAAAAAAGAAAGCCTTTTCTTCTGGAAATCTTTTAAAAATTTTACATGTTATAATGATCCCTATTTTTTTTGTGAACTAAACACTGTTGTAAAAAGAAAAGAAACAAAGGAATAAAATATACCAAATAAAGGCATAGTCTCCATGTAATATTTTTCAACTTTTAAAGAGAACGTTGTATTTTGTTGAATACTTAACTCTGAAATTATTCAGAATGCTTTTAGCCCTCCATTTAAATTATAGAAAATGTGAATGATTCTTGCTGTCTGATATTTGCTTTCTGCTGTTGAAAATGACTAACTGGTACTTACTAGACTTTCACTGACATTAGGAGAATTCCTCTAAACCTGGATAAGTCTATGTACTATTGTGGATCACTAGGCATCTTGGTGATGGAAGCTTTCATATATCTAGGCAAATGGATCATTCAATAAGCAGTTCTATCCACATGCTCTATTGCAGACTGTAAAAACTTGCAGGAGTGCTGTGATAGGTGTAGACACCAGATGCTGTTGTACAGGAAAACATGAGTCCATCTTCCTGCTCCCTCCAATACTGACATTAAAATAAGGATTCCAGTAATTTGATATGACACGTGGATTTGCCCTGACACTCAGGAGTGTGTGGATTTGTCTGTTGTTGCATATAGAACTACGGTATTGCTGATACTCTGGCAGTGGAGGGCCATTAAGACAGTTAGAGGCTGGGAGAGCATCCTGTACAGGGAGAAGTTGAGGAAACTGGATATCATTAGTCTTGGGGAGGAAGGGTCAAGGAGATGGTGTAACAGCAGCTGACAGTTGTATGAAGAGCTGTTGGGACAACAGAACTAAACTTCTAGGTATTGCCACACTATCTGGCACAGGGCAGATGATGTGTTCAAGGTTTATATTGGGCATTAGACAAACTTCTTCAGCCAGAGATAGTGCAGGTTAGAAAAGGTGACCAATTTTTGTACTTTGAGATTTTCAAGACTCAGCTAGACAAATCCACATCTAAACGAGCAATGGCAGCAGTCCCATTTCAAATGGGAGGCTGGCTTAGATGACCTTCAGAGGTCCCCTTCAACAAACATTCATATGATTCTCTGGATCTAAGCAAGTAAAAAATCACAACACAGCTCAGAGTTTTTTAAATTGCTATCTCCGGGTACTGAAATGTCAGTTTGACTCATTCCTAAAAGCTAAGTAAGATTGTAGCACAACAATATTATCGGAAGCTGTCATATGCAGATCTCATTCCATCAGAAGAAAGGAAGTTCTGCTATCTACCACATTACCACTGTGTGAAAAAAAGATCGTGAAGAAGAGGCTGCTTTCCTTTGGTGAGACCTAGCCAGTGGAGCACTGCATAGCATCATTTGATGCATTTTACATCAGATAGTGCTACTTAGTAAGAATGAGGCAGATATAGTCAGCAAAATGTAAAGTAGGTTTTGTTGTCTCTCAGAAAATCTTTCCTGGATAGGAACATAGTCTAAGTCTACTTACTACAATAACTTGCTTTTCTGTCTCCAAGTCCTTCTTTCACAGCTATGTCATATCCATTCAGAAGTGGACTTCATAAACAGCCTTTAAATTAAGTGAGACAGTGGGAATTATTAAAAAGAAAAATAAAATAAAATTAGAAGCTTTCCTAAATATGCAAACAGAAAAAACATGGTGGCATGAACATCCCTACAAAGTTAACTTAAAGTTATGACCTTGTTGCTATCACAGAAACATGGTGGGATGACTCCCACAATTGGGATACTGCCATCGACGGCTATAGACTCTTTAGGAGAGATAGGCGAGGTAGGAGGGGTGGGGGAGTTGCTCTCTATGTCAGAGATTGGATAAACTGTGAGGAGCTCCCTACGAGAAACAGTCAGGAACAGGTTGAGAGCCTGTGGGTTAGGATTAGAGATGGGACTAATATAGGTCAGCTGGTGTTAGGGGTATACTACAGACCACCTGATCAAGGGGAGGCTGTTGACGAGGCTTTCTTGCTCCAGATGCGTGAGATGTCTGGCTCACGGGCTCTTGTCCTGGTGGGGGACTTCAACCATCCGGACATCTGCTGGGAAAACCACACGGCGAGCTGCAAGAGCTCCAGAAGGCTCTTGGAATCCATTGACGATAGCTTTCTGGTTCAGGTATTGGACAGACCGACCAGAGGTGAAGCGTTGCTGGACCTGCTGCTCACCAATGCTGAGGAGATCATCAAAGGCGTCAAGGTTGGTGGCTGCCTGGGCTCCAGCGACCACTCCCTGGTTGAGTTTGTGATCTCAAGCGATGTGGGCCTGGCAAAGAGCAGGATCAGGACACTGAACTTTAGAAGAGCAGACTTCAAGCTACTCAATGGATTGCTGGCCAAGATCCCCTGGCGCGCTGCCCTCAAAGACAAGGATGTTGAGGAGAGCTGGCTGCTCTTCAAGGATGCCCTCCTGGAAGCACAAGAGGTCTCCATTCCTCTGAATAAGAAAGTGGGCAGGCGAGGTAGGAAACCGGCATGGCTCAGCAAGGACCTGCTGAGAGAACTGAGGGCGAAGAAAGGGGTGTACAAGCTCTGGAAACAAGGCTGTGTCACCTGGGAAGAGTACAGGGATGCTGTCCAGACTTGCAGACGTGGGATCAGGGAAGCCAAGGCGCAGGCAGAACTGAACTTGGCAAGGGACGTGAAAAACAATAAGAAAACCTTCTACAGGTACATTGGCCAGAAGAGACAGGCCAAATCGGGTGTACCTACTTTGGTAAATTTAAAAGGAGAACTGGCTTCAACAGATGAAGAGAAAGCTGAGGTGCTGAATGAGTTCTTCACCTCGGTCTTCACTGGTGGCCAGGATTCTAGTCTTTTTCTCATCCCTGAGCCCTGCATCCCCAAACCTCTATGTGGGGACCAAGGAGGTAAATCCCTCCCCAGTATAAGGGCAGAGCAAGTCCGACAGTGCCTCCTTAGACTGAATGAATACAAGTCTATGGGGCCGGATGGCGTGCATCCCAGGGTCCTGAAGGAGCTGGCTGAGGTGGTTGCCGAGCCGCTCTCCATCATATTTGAGAAGTCGTGGCTGTCAGGTGAGGTCCCGGACGACTGGAGGAAGGGTCACGTCACTCCCATATACAAGAAGGGGAGCAGGGAGGACCCGGGGAACTACAGGCCGGTGAGTCTCACCTCCGTGCCTGGGAAGATCATGGAACAGATCCTCCTGGACAACATGCTCGATCACATAAAGAATGAGCATGTGATCCAAGACAGCCAGCACGGCTTCACCAAAGGAAGGTCATGCCTAACTAATCTTGTGGCCTTCTATGATGGAGTGACGGCATTGGTGGACGAAGGGAAGGCGACCGATGTCATTTTCCTGGACCTGAGCAAGGCCTTTGACATGGTCCCCCACCACATCCTCATCTCCAAATTGGAGGGAAGTGGATTTGATGGGTGGACGACCCGATGGATAAGCAATTGGTTGAAAGGCCGCAGACAGAGGGTGGTGGTCAATGGCTCTATGTCCAGGTGGAGGCCGGTAACAAGTGGTGTCCCCCAAGGGTCTGTCTTGGGACCGGTGCTCTTTAACATCTTTATCAATGACATCGATGAGGGAATTGAGTGCACCCTCAGCAAGTTTGCTGACGACACCAAGCTGAGTGGTACGGTTGATACGGTGGAAGGAAGGGATGCCATTCAGAGGGACCTCGACAGGCTGGAAAGCTGGCCCCGGGTGAACCTAATGAGGTTCAACACGGCAAAGTGCAAGGTTTTGCATTTGGGCCGGAAGAACCCCAGGCACCTGTACAGGCTGGGAGGAGTGGTCCTTGAGGGCAGCTCGGCAGAGAAGGACCTGGGGGTCCTGATGGACAAGAGACTTAACATGAGCCAGCAGTGCGCTCTGGCAGCTCAAAAGGCAAATGGGATCCTGGGCTCCATCAGGAGAGGGGTGGTCAGCAGGGACAGGGAGGTGATTGTCCCTCTCTACTCGGCTCTTGTGAGGCCCCATCTGGAGTACTGTGTCCAGGTGTGGAGCCCTCAGTACAAGAAAGACATGGAGATTTTGGAAAGGGTCCAGAGGAGGGCGACTAAGATGATCAGGGGGCTGGAGCACCTCCCCTATGGGGACAGGCTGAGGGAGTTGGGCTTGTTCAGCCTGGAGAAGAGAAGGCTGCGGGGCGACCTCATTGCAGCCTATCAATACCTGAAGGGAACCTACACCCAGGAGGGGAGTAAACTCTTCAAAAGGGCTGACAATAGCAGGACTAGGGGAAATGGATCCAAGTTGAAGGAGGGAAGATTTAGGTTGGACGTGAAGGGGAAGTTCTTTACAAGGAGAGTGGTTAGGCCCTGGAACGGGCTGCCCAGGGAGGTTGTGGATGCCCCGTCCTTGGACGTGTTCAAGGCCAGGTTGGACGGGGTCCTGGGCAACCTGATCTAAATGTGTATGTTTGGTGGCCCTGCTAGGCAGGGGGGTTGGAACTACATGATCCTTGAGGTCCCTTCCAACCCGGGTGATTCTGTGATTCTGTGATCCCTACAAAGTGTTGTTATTCCTGTTATTTCTCCAAGGAGAGACAATAACTACTACGTGATTCAGTCATTTAGCAGCATGTGTCTGTCCTGTCTCCATAAGGTAGAGAGTGCTTGCTAGGGCAGCCACAGAGATGCTAGTCAAAGGTAAAAATATGCATTCTGTATGCATTACTGTAAAACTTGGGTTGGAGTCCAGGAAAAGAGTTCTGAACACATCAGCTTGAAGAGACCAACACAAGGAGGGACAAGTCCAGTCCAGACAAGTTTCTTCTCCAGAAAATAAAAATACATGTCAACTCCAGAACTAATTTTGTAACAATTTGCACTACATATGGTCTCACAAAGAATTGTCAGAAAAGATTACTGCCTATGGTACTCCTTGAAAGTTTTTCCGTTGGTGGCTGAGTGGGAGAGTATGGAGCTGGGTCAGAATTACTCTTTCGTGTTAGTGCAGTGTGGCATGGTGTAGATAAAAGAGAACAACAACAACAAACAAGCAAACAAACAAAGCAACAACAACCAAAAAACCCATAAGTATTACAGGGGGGAAAAAAAAAAAAAAAAAAAAAAAAAGAACAAATAGAAGCTCAACTATTCCAATTTCCCTGGCAATAAAGTGAATATTGTTGCCTAAACCTACTGTCGTGCAACCTTTTCACAGCTGAGATCATAACTGGAATGAACATTCATATCAGATAGACATGACCTCCCTTGTTTACATCAAAAAAAGAAGCTTGGTAAATGACTCTTTTTCTTCTCCTTTACTAAGTTGTCATCCGTCATCATGGAGAGTGACTTGTCAGTTTCACTGTGCTAAACTGAATTTCTAGAACTGATGACAAATGCTTTGAGGCTAGCCTATTCTAACTTTAGGATTTGACTCAATTTTTTTACTTGCTTTTTACCTGTTTATAAATCAGAGGAAGAAGAGAGCAAACAAATGAGAAAGCCTGAAAACCCTCAAAAGAGTCAGAATAGCATTTAGATAATAAAATGACTACATTTACTCAGAAAACAAGGCATTATGTAAAAACTTGAATCTCAGCTCTTTTGTTAACAACAGAAGTGATTCAAGGTTTGAATTTGGTCTTTCATTAATGCTGTTTTAAAAACCACATCAAGATCGTAAATATTTATGCACAGACACATATAGATAAGGATAAGCAGCAATTGTGATAGCTCCTGTTTTACTGTATTAGTAAGTTTCTTTAATACACACATACCTGGACACCTGTCTTTGACCAAAACAATTGTAACTGCAAAGAAACTACAGAGTTTTCTGTACTTTACAATTCTGAAAATGGCAGGCATTTAGAAGAGTAGCACACCCGGCATCTTTAAACCACTGTTACCAACTTTTTTCTCTTCTGGAGTTAACCTGAATGATATTTGGAGAGACAGAACCTTCCTACTAGTATTCCATTACATGTTTTTGTCATGCAACAGATAGAAACAGAGGAACAGTCTGACAGATTGCTGTCTGACACAGAAGTGCAAATGAAGAAAAGGTGTGTCACTGAATTCCTCCATGCACCCATGGATGAAAAAATTGCACCCGTAGATATTCATCAGTGTTTGATGAATGTTGATGGAGACCAAATAGTATGAGCACAGTGAAGTGAACAGTGAATTTCAGCATTGGAGACAGCAACAGTGCATCACCTCTGCTTGTGCATATTTTTACAAGCACATCATGCAGGCTATTGCTCAACACTGGTGAAAATGCATGGTGCTTAGCTGCTTGCTGAGTTAAACCACAACACTGTGTGCATATTCCTTATTTCTCCAGTCACTGTGAACTGTGCTGCTGAACTCGGCCAGTTGCCTATCCACAGCAGTTGAATACAGTGGGCAAAAATGTGTCATTAAAGTAACAGTCACATAGTCAAAAAACATTAATATAAAATAACAGATTGCCTACAGATTTTATTTATTTTTTTCAAATTTATTGGTACCTTTGCCTTTCTGTGGAGCTTTGGCTACAAACACTGCTGTGGATACAGCACTGAAAGTTGAAATCAAACAACAGCTGCAGTAAATCTTGGCCCTCATTTTTGTAAAGTCAGGTCATTTGTCGTGGTAAACTGAAGACCACTTAAAGCTCAGGAGGGAAAGGTGAGAGTATGAACTAATGTCACACAAGTCCTTCCTGTCCTTGCTCACAGGCCATTCCTTGCAGCTTTCTTGATGACCCAGAATTAATTTGACTTCAGGCTGAAGAAGCAGGGAGGAAACCACTCATGCCAGCTGACTTTTTCTTGTCATGCCATGATTGTCACAGAAATAAAGATTGTCTGGAAGGTGGCTAAGGAGTTAAATAGAGTCAGGGAAAAAAAAAAAAAAAGAAAGAAAAGAAAAAAAACCCTATAAAAATAGAAGGCACCAATAAAATATACCAATAACTTAGCATAACCCCAATATATCACACTGTAAAATGAGTAAATGAAAACTCTTAAATTTTACCACTTGCTGCTACCGGTGGGTGTCATTTCCCACCACACCTCTATCTTCACAAATGAGTTTAGCACCAAGGAATGATGCAGCTATGTGGGAGTGACAACTATCAGGCAGTCAATATGCCTGAATAACCTGAGCTCCAATGAGTCTTTTTCTCTGGGACAGCTCTACACTGAACGAAAATGTAAATGAGAAAGATTATGCTATTACAGCCTTGCTCTCCATGCAGTGTGAGGAAATACAGAATTTCAAATAGGGCACGGCTTATCGAAGCCAGACCGTCACTTTCTTCATGCCTTGGATCCTCAATACATGGCCCTTATGAGGAGCCAAATCCAATGGAGGGGCTAGTCAATGCAACCAATATCTGAGCATCCCATGCCTATGTAATGATGTTGTATGATGAGAAACATCTGTGAGATCTTTCAGTTAAACATTCTGAGGAGGGAGGAAAACACAGGTTTTTTTAAAATAAATCTGTTTTCAACCAAGCAACATATATCCTGTTTAAAATACTATGGAGATAACATTAAAAACGTCCTGGAATAAATTCACTTTTTTCTATTTTTGACATTCCTGGAAATTATACCAACTTCTTTAGAAATTGAACTTCATATCATTCCATATGATTTGAGATTGAAAAAATTTCCAGATATCAGTGATTCTTATAAAACTGGAAAGCTCCTAAATCCTAAACCTTACTGAGAAAGCCACTAAGTTTATGCTTTAAAAGTAGGTCACCTGGGAATAAGGGACAACCTGCTTTTCTGGTAGTAGCAAAAGGCTACTAAGTTTTGGCATCAGTGCACTGAAGGGGCATACTAGAAAGCTAAAAAGAAGTTTCACTGCAAGAAGGAGCGTATTTGTTTGCATGCTTTAAATGGCAGAAATGAGATGTGCTTGAAGAAAATCATTCAGTCTTGTGGTGACATGTTCTATATACATCTTGAACTCCAATCCCACAGCAATGTGCCATTAAAATTGCAGAAAACGTAAATGCCCAGTGTATTAGCAATGAAGCTTTCTTAATTGCAGTGCTATAAATGCTCTACTTCAGTAGGAACAACACACAATGGCTTCTCCTGATTACAATTATGTGATGAATACATCTGAGGAAAAAGTCAATCAAAGTAGATCATGATTCTCAGCCTACTTAAAAGCCTCATTTTCACAAAGAGAAAATGCAGTGTGACTAAAACTAAGATCTTGCCTCTCATAAGCTCTGCTGCCAATGCTGTGTTGCAGCAGTTATGAAACTGATGGATATCTGTCTGTTTGCTGAGATCTTATGTTTGAGGTGAATTCATAGATTTTTTATAGAAAACATAATTTGGGGAAAATAGTTTTGAGTGTTTTAAGTGTATTTCTTCATATCACTGGTTGACACATGACCTGAATACATACCCAGAAATTCAACTGAATGATAGTTTAACTTTAAATATAAAATATTTATTATTTAAGTTATTTACTGAGCAATTGTTCCCCTGTAAATATATGAAGTTCAAAAGAATTAATGGTAATCTTGGCAATAAATATATAAAAGAAAAATTATGCAGAAAATTTTGGTGTGAAAATTATATGAATAGAACAACTCTTTTTCCCTTAACACTAGTTTCACTGTGCTATTTGGACAGTATTAAGGCCTGTTTTTTTTTTTTCAGTCAAAATCAGCACAAAGACAAGATTGTTTGTATAAGGCTAAGAAGAATGGGCTTAAGGTCTAAGGTTTATATCTGTAAGAAAGGCCAAAGTAGATAGGTTTTCCTAAAATAAGATTTCTGATTTCATTATGTTTACCCAGAGAAGACAGTTAGTTCTTTTACACTATTAAAAGTCATCCTGACCCTGTACTCGGAATTGGTAAGGCCTCACCTTGAGTACTCTGTTCAGTTTTGGGCACCTCAGTATTGAGGTGCTGGAACAAGCCCAAAGAACGGCAACAAGGCTTATGAAGGGCTTGGAGAATATGTCCTATGAGGAGAGACTGAAGGAACTGGGGCGTTCAGTCTGGGAAAAAAGGAGGCCGAGGGGAGACCTTGTTGCTTTCTTTCAATATCTGAAAGGTGCTTACAGTGAGAGCGGGGTTGGTCTCTTCTCATTGGTGACAGGTGACAGGACAAGGGGAAATGGTCTCAAGTTGTACCAGGGTAAGTTTAGTTTGGATATCAGGAAACACTTATTTACAGAAAGGGTTGTTAAGTACTGGAATAGGCTCCCCAGGGAGGTGGTTGAGTCACCATCCCTGGATGTGTTTAAAATCCATTTGGATGCGGTGCTTGGGGACATGATTTAGCGGAGGGTTGTTAGAGTTAGGGTAATATGGTTAGATTGTGGTTGGACTCGATGACCTTTAAGGTCTTTTCCAACCTGAGTGATTCTATAATTCTATGAAAAAAAAAAAAAAAAAAAAAAAAAAAGGACCAATCAGAAAGTAAAGTCAGGATTCCAGTACTCACCACTGAATTTAGAGACCTGGCATAATTGGTGATTAATTTGGAAAGCAGAATGAGTGGAAAATATGGTCTCTAATGTGGTTGTTAAACAGCAGTGGAAACCCATATAAAATACAGTTGAAAGAGATCATCTGAGCAGTCTTGGTTACCACCAACAGGATATTTCAAATCATAGGCTACTGTATGATAAGGTGATTTTATATAAATCTCAGTTGTTATATGCATTTAATTAATGGAATTGTATAGTCCAGGCAGAATAGACAGACAAGTTGGTACAGAGTGGCCTCTTAACGTAACATTATAGCAGAACATTCCACATAGTTATTTCATGCAGTAATAATCGCATTATTTAAGTTAGAATAGGGAATGCAAAGTGGGAAGAGAAATAGGTGCAATTAGTCCACTAAAAAGGCAAAGCAAGCAGAGGGATGGGGTAAATGTGAAATGTGAAATGAAGAAACATTAATAGAAAGGAATGCAATAATAAAAGTATTTTCCAATGTTTTAATTAGATAATTCTGTAAATTCAAATGACTGAAACTTTGTTGCTGGTGAAGCAGATGTACCTACTTGCTTAATCTAAAGAATGAAAAAGATAATTTGGGAAAAGCTGTTTTTTAACAAATGAAATATGTATACACAAAATTGAACTTTAAAAAATAATTTCAAAATGAAAACATTAACAAAAAAGAAAAAAAAAAAACAACAATCATTTTCCTATAGCCTTAAAAGCCAAATATTTGCACAGTCCTCTGAGTGTTCAAAACTTCACTCTTGGCTGCCTCTGCAGCTGCTGCTACTGAATGAAGTTATATTACATTGTGCTGATGAGAGTTTCATTCAGAAACAGGAAGGAGATCTAGCCTTGTAAGGGCAAAAGAAACCACCTCAGTTCACTGGATAAAATGAAGCAATGAACCAGTAATTATGGGATTATGGTTCTTTTGTTTTGTTTTTGTTTTGTTTCTGTTTTGTTTTGGTTTTGTTTTTTTTTTTTGTTTGTTTTTCTTGAAGCAGGAAAGTCACTGATGAGACAGATATTTTGGAAGAACTATTAGAAATGAAGAATGAGTGGGTGTAGATGAGAAGTTGCTCACACTCATATGACAACACATGCTGTGAGCATGGTAAAGTCTTAGTCAAAAACAAAGGTCAATTTGATGACGAAAGGCAAAGGGATTCATTTTAAGTTCTTGCCCGTAGTTTCAGGTGTTTACCAGGTAGGCTGACTGAAAATGATCCTGATGAATAAAGCACGGTCTTTGGTAAATGACCAGTAGTTCATTTGAAAGGCTCATCAGCCTTCTGTTGAATTTGTCTCTTTTGTCATTTGTCTCTTTTTGAATGGTTAGATTCATAAGATAGAAAATTGAGAACATTAGAAATTAATTCTAAACAAGAACCTCAGTAAAAATCCAAAGATATGGTCAAAAGGAAAAATCATGTTTCAGACTTGATAAGAATAACAGATTATCTTGATTGCTATGTCAGTGAATAAAGTGTGACTATGGAGGCTTGCATGGTTTAACCAAAAAGCAGAAAAATGAGAACTAGTTCAAATCAATATGCACTTTAATTAAATGAATCAAGAGAATGGGAGGTAACCAAGAAACTCACCAAGTTACATACTCTATTATGCCATGATTTTCACTGCTTTACTTTAAAAATATTCTTGTGTATTCTCTGGGAGATTTTCAAGCCTAAATTAGCTGTAAATGAAGTAGTTACTTTCATGTAATATGTCAGTCAACAGTTAAAATTAACATTTTTTTCTTTGTATTCTAATGAAATGTATTCTTTAAAATTACTAAGGTTCTCCTCTAGCTTTAAAGAACCAGTACATTTATGCAAAGAAAAAGAAATACTTTTTTATTAACATTATACATAGCTTTCTGCAAAAGAATTACAGCTTGAGAGTCCCTAGAGTCAAATACTGTAGACATCCAGGAACAAGCTAGAACAAAGTTTACAAATGTGCTGTAGAACTTTTACTGAAGTTAAACAAAATAAATTAAAAAAAAAAAGGAGGGGGGGAAAGAGAAAGAAGGAAGGAAGGAAGGAAGGAAGGAAGGAAGGAAGGAAGGAAGGAAGGAAGGAAGGAAGGAAGGAAGGAAGGAAGGAAGGAAGGAAGGAAGGAAGGAAGGAAGGAAGGAAGGAAGGAAGGAAGGAAGGAAGGAAGGAAGGAAGGAAGGAAGGAAGGAAGGAAGGAAGGAAGGAAGGAAGGAAGGAAGGAAGGAAGGAAGGAAGATAAAGTAGGAAATCTTCCTTTTCAGGAGGAAACAATCTGACCACATTTGGAGATGATGATTTTAAAGATGGAGTTCCAGTAGACAAACTGGACTTTCTTTTAAGCAGAAAGAGCTTAGAGAAATCTATCCATTACTGCTCACTGAGAGGCTTTTAAATAAATGGAAGTGAGATCGGCTGTTGCAAAATGTATGTTATGTGAACTAATGATCTATACCTACAGAAAAAGGTAGTCTTTCTCTGCATTTAGATCAAAATAGATTTCAAAAAAAGCAAAAACCAAAATATCTGAAGAAGAGGCCTTCACCACCTTCCTTCTTTTCCTCTCCCTATTAATTAATAACCTTTTAGTGGTAAAATAAATAGGATTTTATTTTATTTTTTTTTTTAAACCAGAGAAAACATTAAACTTTTACACACTCTCCTTGTGTCTGAGCTTGGGCTCATCTGTAACCTTTCAATTCCATGACTTAAGTGGTTGGAACTCAAGGTTAAAAGTAACATTTGTCTCTAGCTGACTACATCTTTCTTATTTATTTATTTATTTTATTTATTTAGTGTGGAATTAAAATATTTTGTCACTGTGGAACATGAAATATAATTGATATGAACAATCAGCATCTTCATCGAGTGATTTGTGAACCAGAGTACATGTTACCTGAGAGCTGATTTCCAGAATCTAAATACTTTGTTGAGGGAGTTCTAGTTGCTTCAAATAGTTATTATGAGAAGAGGTGCAAGATGATGTATTTATGACAGTTGCAAGACAAAAATTCAAACTGTCTCTCTGAGTGAACTTCACATTGCTGTCAAAACTGCCACAAAGCAAACAAACAAACAAACAAACAAATAAATAAGAGTCAGTACAATCTCGTGTAACTAGATCTTTCTGTTCCTCAGATAAATACATACATATTTTAGATGCAGTCTTTAGGTCAGTCTTTAAGTTATTTATTCTTTTTAGTATTAAAGGCATCCTGATGCTCTCATTAGTCAAGTGTGACTGCCAGATATTCCTCACACCCTTCAGCCAACACCACGTTCACAGGTTGCTGTATCATTTACACTGGTTTCTCCATCACGGAAATGAGCAAACTCTCTATACTTTCAAAATGAATTAGATTTAGAACTGGTAAGTCTTATGACTCTCAGCGATCTGTTGTTCATCTTTAACAGCTCTGCTGTAGTTACCTGCTACAGGTAGCCAATTTTTGTCTCCTTTGAAATAAACTGCACACATAGGCCATAGTTTAAATATAATGCTGTATGTAGAAATATTCTGATCTGTAATTCTCCCAATGAAATCATCATTTCTAGATATTTTGGCAAGAACAGTAGTACCTAACAAAAACCCACTTAAACCTTCCATTGTCATCCCATAAAAGACAGGGCGTTGGACCTAGATGATCTTTTAAGTCCCTTCTAATCCAAATCATTCTATGATTTTTTTTATGCCTATCAAAATAGTTAAAATTTTCTGACTAGGTGTAATACTTTCTATCTTCAAATTATATGTTGCTGCTTTATCTGAAGTACAATCAAAATGTCTTGATCAAAGGGCAAATACATATTAGGGCTTTCTAAATAAATCAAGAAATCACTAAAAACATAAGGGTACTGCTACTTTCTTGCAAAACGCAGTCAGATGAGAAAGTTCAATGGGATGATTCCAATGATCTCGGAGACCAGAGTCAACTTGTGAAGGAACTCAATTGCTGTCTCAAAGACAATCTTGATTATCGTGTCACAAGCTCTTCATGGTGAGATTGTCATTTTTCAGAAAGGTACTTTACATTTTTTGTCAGGATGATGCACTACTGAGCCACAGTATTTGTAGACTACTGGAGTACTCACAACAAAATTGTTATTTCAGGGTTGAATATTTTGCTTATTGCAGGATGGGATGGGGGTTCTCATCTCTGCACTAACCATCTGCAGAGGGGAAACAATAGCAATGCCATACCTTTATGCAAGAGTGAGGGCAGGTTGAAGATACTGTGTATCACAACATTAATAAGTACTACATACAGAAATACAGTCCCAAAGTTCCTGCATTAGAAATCACAAAGGTGCACATCTCTTTCTACAAAAATCTCAATACTGTGCTTCTACAGAACTCTGTTGTTACAGAAGCAGTTTTATTTTTTGGCCGTATGTTATGCATCATCATTATTAAATTATGGAAAACAATAACACTTTTTTGCATCCAAGAAATAAAGGAGTAAAATTAGATGCTATGTATGAAGAATTTGTCTGAGGAGCCATTTCAGCTGCGGTAGGCTGGCTTCCTGTCTTGTAACAGTGCAAAATAGAAGAAAAAAAAAACAACTGAGGAGGTGCACTCTCGCTAGATGCACATCCCCAGCCTGTGTTGACCACTACTTAGTATGCTTAAATGGAGTCCTTTTCAGACATAATTTGCCCATTAGTTAGGAAATAGGATAAGGATGGTGTATGGGTATAATCCAGCCCAAAGCCAGTAGTTAGAGCTTTTGGCTTCAAACTTCGGGAGGACATCATGTACATCAGAAGTCTGCATCTTCAGACCTAATGCAGCCATGGCATAATCCTCCCTTTCTTGGCAGCATGTCATGAGTGACTACCTTTTTAAAGTGCTTTCAGATCTGCCAATGGGAAGCATTGAATGCAAGTTGCTATATATTTCCATGTGTACAAAATACAATGATAAGGAGATCCTGGCCCAGAACCTTCATCCCAGACACTACCCTAAAGTATCTGTAACATCCTTCTGTCTCATCAGCCGCCTGCTTTTTCATTTCACAGATATCCATCTACAAAGCAGGCACCATATTAAAAAAAACTCCAAGAAAACACAGTATTCAGAAGACTACAAAGCTGGATATATTAAAGTCATTTATTTGCCATTTGCAAGGATTCTGTTCCCTATTTTGGATTCCTTTTTCTCCTTCTATGGCCTCCCCCAGGACCAGAAAAGGGAGAAACCATCATGGCTATGAACAGCAACATCAACAGCCTTGTCAATAGCAAAGACGTGTTTTTTATTTTTTACTTCTATTTTTGTTCAGAAGCTGACTGAGAGGTAGTCGTTTGCCTCCCAGCCCCCTGTGCCTTGTGCTGCCCATTGGTAGGTGCTAGTGCTGCCACCAGGACCACATCTTGTAAAGCAGGAGAGAGTCCTGGGAGCTGCTGGAGGCCTTTCTCTTCAGGTTGTGCTGCAGCCTTCCAGATGAGCATTCCCCATCCTGGACAGAAGGGCATACTGCCACTGCCTGCTCCAGCTCCTCCTCTGTGGACACAGTGACAGTGATGGAATGCCTGGGACCCCAATGAAAGATGCCACGGACTTCCTCAGCACTGAGGCCCACAGGGCTGGTGGAACAATCCGGGCCAGAGTCAGGAGGCCCCTGATGGGAGGCAGCGGGGCTGAGGATAGCTGTGGGGCTGTTCTCCTGCCCTCCTGCAGCACAGGTGTCCCAGCAGTCCTGCTGTTGACGGATCTCTGAGCCATACAGGACTGCAGTGATGACAGTGATACTCACGAAATGCTTTGTGCAGCCTCCTGCACAAAGACTGCCTTATCAAGCCTGTACTTGCAGAAGCTCACAATGATGCTCTGTCTTGCATGTATCTCCCATGACTTGTCAGTTGAGATCCTCCTGATTTCTCATTGGAGTCAATGGAGCAGGAGTCTGACATCTCTTGGATGCTGTTGGAAAAAGGCAGCCCAGACCTATGGTGGGAAATTGTACTCCAGAGCCAGGAGCACTGGCTTTACAGATGCTGCTCACTCTGCAGCACCTGAGTGTGCTGCTGGCTGTGGACAGCACACTGTCACAATGACCACTGTCCAACCTCACTGAGTATAGAATGGTCCTGACCCTGCACCTGCACACAAGAAACTCAGCTTCTTCTTGGTCCACTAGAGTGCACAGCCATAGCATCAAGATGGGATGGACACCAAGAACTGCTGCCAGCAGCCCCACTGCACAACCTAATCAAAGCCTCAGCACTCCAGTTCTTGCAGGTATGCTTGACTGGGATCCAGGCACAAGCCCTCTCTAGGCTGTGCCAGTGCCCAGATTTATACACGAGGCTTAGCAAGGTCACAGGTATCTCTTGCTTATGTCCCAGCCCCTTACTGAAGGACCTCACAGTCCACTACTGCATGTTTTCAGACATCAATGTGGGTAGCCATCATCCTCCATCATTCAGTGATTTTCCTTTGTAATGGTGATATATTTGTGAAAATAAACATTGCACATTTGCTATCTCTACAATAATCCATTTTCCTTGAATTACTTATACTTTCAAAAACGTAGAGAGACACCTTACTGCCTGTTCCGGTTTAGATGCAATACAGATTGGTGGCTATCTCTACATCAGGCTTGCTTTTTATATCAAGTGTTCAAATCACAGCAGGATGATTTGCTCATGCTTTCCTGGGCAACATACTCTGCACACATCTCTGTGGGGAGTTCGGCAAGAATCGGTATCCAGAGGTTCCTTCCAACCCCTATGATTCTATGATTCTATGTGATTCTGTGTTTGTGATTTGTATTGGAAACTGTTTTTGAGGCATCACAATGCTGAGAACAGAAACAAATACCCATCTTCTCAAAACCTTTTACAACACGTGAGCTGTTTAAAAAAACCATAGAAATGCTTGCAAAATCCTACCTTGCACATATATGTATGCAAATTAGGTTTTTGAATGTTGCAATTAGGCTCTTATTTGTGCAATTATACAATTTCACCTTTGAAAGGGGAAAGAACTGAGACCTATACAGGAGGTTCCCTGCAAGTTGTATTCACTATACACATTTTCCCAGTCTGTTGAATATCAATAGCAAGATTATAAAGGACACTATCTGCATTCCCTCTTCATCCCATTACAGCTCATGGTGAAATGATGGAGAGAGTATGTACTGCATGTTATGCCCTGACAGTCAGAGCAGTGACTGTCTTTCCTACTGCACAGTTTCTGCTTCTGTAAATAGCTGACATGAAATAATGACTAAGTGAAGAAACTGGAGGAAATCAGAATCTTGCCTAGTGTGATACCTGACAGCCAGAAGGAAAAGTTGTCCCAGTCTTGTCACACCACATTGCACTGCCTAAATTTCTGATCATAGGAGCTCTGTGTGCCTTCAAATACAAGAATAAAAAAAAATAAATTAAATATTTTAAATCATTTAAATCTTGTTCAGATAGCTAAGTTTATCCAGTTCAGGTTTCCTGCCCTTAATGTGCCATTTCCTGTTTGGGTCAGCATACTGTGCTAAGTAACACATCTCAAATTCGTCCTAAATCTGAAAAGTCTCAGCCTGAACTCTTCCTGATAATAAAATCTGAAGTAGAACTTCAGCAGAGCTAGCCAGGTAACTTTTTTATAAGGTTTTGTTTGTTTGTTTGTTTCTATTTTTCCACTGTGATAATTCTCAGAGTGACTGTTTTAGTTAGTGGACAGAGAATGATAACTCACTTCATGAATTCTGAGCTAAATATACTCATACTAATCCTCCAGGAGAGGTTCATTCAAAGCTTGAAGACTTAGAAACTTCTCACAGTTAAAAACAAGAATAACAAAGTTGCTGTTTCCTTTCTCTAAGGACAGAGAGGGAAAGGCATGATCTTTGCCTGAAGGTTGTTTGCTTGAATTATGACAACAGAGCATCAACAGTGTCTTTAGTATTGAGTGTTGGGCTAAAGGTATATCCTGTGTGCAGTTGGCTGAACAGGCTGGTCAGGATGACATCTTGATACGCTTGTGGGAAAAGTGATGCGAGGTTATTCTTATAGAAGGTTATTGCTAATCTAACTGCATCAATTCAGTAAACAAAAAGGCTTTAGTGCCATGGTTTGAAAACCCTTTAATTTTCTAGGCAAGCTGAGGGATCAGGCAAGCATGACTCAAGTCACTCAATTTTATTTTATCAGAATAGATGGGATTCTGACTTCTTTAAATTACTGCCACCCACTTCCTGTTCTTTATTGCAGAATACGTCCAGCAGCTGAATGACATTTAATAAAGTTCAAAGCTGGAAAAAATGAGGTTCAAATACAATGGATTGGGGCCTGCTAATAAGAACATTTCTGTTTCATAATAGCTAATTATGAATCCCTCTTTCCAACATGAAGAATATTTTGTTATAGTGTTTCCGTAATACCTTGTTACACAGCTGAACTCCTAACAAGGTACATTGTATAATTCTGAGACAGAACAGAATGACGTGTTCTTTAATCATGAATTAGGTACCATAGAAAACAAGTTTTGTTTCAGTAAATGTCAGCTTGACCTCTAACTAAACAATTAACTGGTTCTCCTAAACAGGATTTGGGAATTTTCTTTAATTCGTATTAGATATAAAAGCTTGCACCTGAAAAAATATCCCAGAAAAATATTCCACGATTAAGATTAGTTAACCTACTTGAATTTCAAATTCACTGATGTTCTAATATGCCCACCTAATCTGCTCTATGATTTCAGCTCCATAGCATGTTTTGTCTTCCTATCCCATGTGTACTTCTAAACCATAGATTATGGCTTTGACTAGAAGCAACAGAAGTCAGGTGGATGCAGCAAATCCTCATATAGGAGTTATGAGCTTAGGAGTCATGCCCAAACTAGAACAGCTCTATTGTCTGTTTACACGTACAAGAACTGAGGAAAAGAGGAAAAGAAGATCCAGCCATGAGTCTGGGCAGAAAGATTTGGCAAAGAGAACATTTCTGTAGTATAATTTAAAGCAAAGAGTGGCACTGAACAGGTGAAAAGAGAGGAAGTATTTGAAATGGATTAGACTAACCTGACTATAAATTACCAGAACAGTCTCCCATCTCAAACATTTGCTTATATCCAAAGACAGAAAAATGAACAAGGATTTATTTTCTTAAGGTAAAATAGATTTCTAGGATCTACTCATATTACTCTGTATTCCTTAACATGCATAAATATTTTCAGAAGATGATACAGGTAGTAGTGCTCACGATAACTATCCACTTCCTTAAAACACTGTGCAACATGATACACTGCAGGTTTAATTGGAACCAGAGACTTTTGGACATTTCTACCCACTACTGATTCACATGGTGAAAGTAAATCAAGCCCTATATAAACAAAACAGATGGAAGTGACGCTAATAGTACAATGTCAGCAGTATCCACAGATTGACAGAGCTAGTTATGTTGCCAGATGCACAGAATGTTGCACTACTTGTTCCTTATAAACTAGACTTGATGGAGTATGTCAATGTCAAACTCCTTGCTGATTTACACACGAACATACAAAGACATGCACACTCACAGATACTCACGTTCCTGTGATCTATATCAACCATACCATCTGCTTTCTGCTTTGCATGTGGTAGCTAACTAACTATCCTACTGTGCATGGGTATCACTGAGTACATGCTGTGGAGGCAAACAACAGGTTTTTTTTTTTTTCTTCCTTTACCCTATTTAGCATTAGAAAATAGGCTTGTTAACATTTGCCATCTAGGCACATATATTCCACATGTATTTTTGAAACTTGCTTCTCATTTTTATTTATTCCTTTGGCCAATATATCTTTCCACATGCCCAGAGATTTAAAAGTATCACTCTCTTTGGGAAACTGTAGGGCTTCATAAATGGATTGCCCTTGGAAGATGCACATAAAAGGTAGCCCCAGACAGGTAGTAGCACTTAAAAGAAAGGCAACATTTCACTAGCTTTTGCAGCAGACTCTCAGCTAAGTCTGTTGAAATGTCTTCATCACACAGCAGCATTAACTGGGAATGCAAAATGTCAGGAGGAGGGACTTCTGCCCCACTTGAAGGACAGAAAGCTGACCCTGCTACCGCCTGCACCTGAAGTCTCTTTCTGGCCCATTTCATTGTGTGGCACCTGTCATTATAACAATCTTTCCAAAAGATCTACGGAAATTACACTCACCCTCTGGTAACTAGGTAACACAATCTCCCGGAGGCTAGCTAATTGCAGCCCATGATAACCTCACATACAGCAACTGTTAAATTTTTCATTTCTTTCAAATTATTATGGATCAGTGGAGAGGGTATTGATTTGATTCATTAACTGATTCCCAGTCTGTTCCAAGGTTAATGATTACATGTATCTCAATTACATCCTTAACAGGTTATACTGTATGATTTGTTTCAACCGCAGTGTACATTGCGTATCTTCCACAGCTGAAAGCTTTCTTAGCACTTGATGATTTAATAAGGCCTCTTTTTTCCATTTCACTGAACATGCCTACAAGGCATAAATACATCTGGGACAACAGCAAAAAGAAAGCTTTCCCCAAATTCTTTAAAGAACATGTGCTAGACTCACTCTGAATAGCAGTCTCAAAGGCCATAGAGATAACCCGAGATTCTTCTGAGTTTAAGATACTTGAAGACAATTCAGATGGTTCTGGAGGTGATGATTGATTCTCTCTGGTTTTATTACTTCATCATCCCTTTAAGTTCATATTACCTGTCAATTAACTTTTAAGCTGCTTTGGGTTACTTGAGTGAAAATGACTTTAAAAATCTTGAATGCACATTTGCCATTTTAACTTCTCTGTAAAAACTGATAGTATGTTTTAGCAGTTATATAGGGATTTCACTTTTCTAAGCAGTGCTGCAGAATAATTTGGGTTTATAAGACCTCTCTGCATTTTAATAGTGAATTCTAATGTGTTCACAGAAAATAATGCTTTTTCGTCTTATGTTGACCCTAGTATGGTATTATTTCTGATGTTCCTATTGGATTGTTGCCTTGTTTGGTGGTGAGAACCAGTGTGCCAGGTCCTGTACAAATGGCAGGTGACAGCCATGGATAAAAATAAGTCCAGGAAATGCTACACACTTAGGCAGCATAAGACCTCCAAGACAAAATTAGGTGTCTCCTGTACCTATGGTTAAGTGTGTAGAGAACAGTAATTTAATGCTTTCTCTTCCATTATTTTACTTTTTGCATCGTATCTCTTTAACTGCATGGTACTAGTGACTTCGTTTGACAAAAACTGGGTGATAGAACTTTTCCTTTGTGATTCTGAATTTTAATGGAATAATACTTCACTAGTCTGTGATTCTACCTAATCCGAGGCTCTCGAAGTGCAAATATTCACACCCACTACATGTCACTGTGAGGAACAGATATTATTACAGCCATTTGCAGATTGGTAAATTGGAAGTTAGAGGGGCTCAGTTTAATAACCAAGGACATAGATTAAGTCAATGTCAACTGTGGTGCAGAAATTCTTGATTCCCAGTCACTGCTCTGACTCCAGATCTGCATTACTTCTAGCAGTTCACAACCTACAGAAATACAAATCCTTTCATCCCTTCATCTCTCTTTCTCTCAATCCCCTACTTTGGAGCCCCGAGATACTGTAGTTTAGTTTAGAAACTAGGAAGCCAAATGCGTATAGTCATGAGGAAAGACTTCAGTTATACAATCCATTAAATAAAACAATAGAGCTTGCAGCTGAGCTATTAAAAAGCGTAGAGCAATTTTTATTTCAATGGCTACATTTTATTTCCTCTTCTGAGTGACTGCTAACAAAGGGCTGCTGAAAGGACTGGATAAAAAGTAGACGTCAGATGCAAGATCCATGAGTTAAACAACATTATTAGATACAATTTCATAAAATCTAGTTGCTTTTCTGCTACTAGAAATCATGTCCTTTTGTCAACTTGTGGTCACATCAGCACTTCTGTTGATATAATTTGCTCCAGCTGCAGAGCGTAGCTGGCCTGCAAATCAAGAACTAGAATAGGGACAGTCAGGAATAACTCAATGGCTTGGATAATGTGCAAATCACTACACATCTTGCTATTAGTATAGTTTATTTTCTCTCAGAATATTTGGAACATGAAAAATTTATCTTTAGCAAAACAGCCGATCTGACACTTTGCTGAGAGCAGAACTGGCTGGCTAGCTTATTGTAACACCCCTCCTCCCCTCACAGCTTACACACATATACACCCCCCACTCTATAATCATTTAAGTGGGATTATCATATCAAAACCCTTCATTATCTTTCATTGAATTCAGACCAAACACCTAATTTCATACATTGTTCAAGGTCTCCCTGTAATATTTCTCAGAGTCCCCTTCATTCAAATTTCAAATGTTTTAAAGAATGCATATGTATTATATATATTTATTTTAATCTCTACTTCATTTTCCACTTTTACCCTTTCCTATCTTTTACTCAAAATAGACAGAATAAGAAGTAGTCCATCCTCACAATAATTAAATCCATCAAACTTCAGTCTTCTGGACAGATGGGAACCTGGTTGGAAATAAAACACAGCACATCTGGTGGAGCACAGAATGAATGAACATTGTGCAAAAATGAAAAAAGACTTATTGAAGCAACCACTCTCTTTTGTCCCCACATGAATAGAAACCATACAGAAACAAGATGATGCTACACAACCCTTATATCAATGTACTTTTAAAATATACTTTTCATTTTAAACAAAACAAACAGTTGGCACCAAGAATTTGGAAAAGTCCAAAGTTTTTAAGTTTGCATCAAAATCAGAGCTATCTACTTGTGATAAACAATTAAGGAAAGCAAAACAATAGGAAATACAGCTGGCAGCACCTCTGTTAGCAACAGAGATTAATCATCTGTGAAAATGCTGCAGGAATTTTGTTGTTTTCCAGTACAAGTAAGCTGTACATCATCTTTGTCCAAAAAGGGAATGGCTCAGTGCAGGTGCAACGAGCACTGCAGAATTACTGCTTGTGCTCCCATCACTAGCCCTGAAAAAAGCAGGCGTTTTCCTCTTTAGATTACTCACCTGAATTAAAATCCCATTTAGATCCAGTTTAACACCATTTAACACTACAGGCTTGACTTTGTCTTTTTTTTTAGAGTAGGCTTATAATTTAGTCTACAACACATCAACTCCATTAAGAAATGCAAATTCACACACTTTCAGTAAGATTTTACTTCTTGTCAATGAAGACACGACTTAAGTTTCTTCTGGTACTAAAGAAGTGCTCTAACAAATAAAGAAGGTGGATGAGTTCACAATAGTAAGCGTATATTCAGTGCTTCATTGTATACAGAGTTTCAGCCCATTCAATCCTCTATCACACATAACCTGCACATTAAAAGCCAGACTGAAAAATAGATTGAAAAGCTTTGATCAGTAGATCTGTTTAAATGCAGGAAACCTTTCTTCAAGATGCAAGTGACAGTTAAAAGAGCAGAAAAATTTTCTCTCCTGACCTTCTCTAAAGAACATATTGTTAAATTGGTAGATTCTGGAGAGCTTTTTCTATCATTCAAACATTGCCAGAGATAGGACAAGACTGATACATAATCTGTTTTTTATGACAAACCCTGTTTGGTTTTTTTTGTTGTTGTTGTTTTTTTTTCTGTATTGAAAAATCTTTCTTAAAGCAGAGAATTAAATCTCTTGTTTCCATCTACGCAATTTATCAGGGAATGAATGCTACCTCTTTAATCGATACCAGCATTTTTTAGTGATCACAATCCGGATTCCATAATGAAAAATGTTAAACATATCTTTTGTCACTCATACAAAGTGAGCAATAACATCAATTCACAATCATCTCTCCATAGCACTCAGTGTGTCTGCTTTATCTCATCAGCACAATAGACAACCTCAGCTCATTATTATTTTGCAGAATACATTTAGAAAAGACCAGAGCAGCCTTGGCCACAAAGCTGCTCTGAATCACATGAACAGCAAGGAACTTTCACAAGTATGCAGTGTTAAAATGAAGTCAGACAATTGCCATTGATGCTGTGTAAAATCAAGACCCAAAATAATTTTGAAATGTGAACTACTTAATCAGCTATCTTCTTCAAATTTCATTAATTGTTTCTATCAAAGAGGAATTCTTTTATTTTGCTAATAATAGAAAGCAAATTAAAAGTACTCTTATGCATTTTGAATTTGATTATCTTGGCCTAAAAAATAGTGGTGATTAGTTAAACTAAAGAAGAAGGAGTTCTGAAAATGATCAAGTAGATCAAAAATCTGCTTAAAATCTGTCATCAGTGTTTTACCACTATATCCAACCATCACCTCTGCAAGTAAACAAATCCTAATAACACCTATCTGAAGCCAGAATTGTGGATTATTTTAGACAAAGGTAAACTCCTGATGTTAGCTGATGGGTAGCTTCTTTGTGGCAATAAAACAACAGCACTTGGCCATTCCTGTGCTGCCAATCTCTTTGTGCCTCTGGTTCTGGCTCTGGGCTTGCACCATGCTGATGAGAGGCCGCTGGAGCGTTCCTTTAGTCTTCAGTCATTCCAGTCACACAGTGTTATTCCAGACAAATTTTTGTTGTTGTTGTTGTTTTCCTGAAACATCATTTGCGTACATATCCTTGGATTATTTCATTTTCAGACAGCAGAAGGAAAAATTTACTTTTCAGTTGAAACACCCAAGTATACTATGTGAGTAATGCTACAGGTGTGTGAATGCCAGCTTGCCAGACAGCAAGATCTATCTACAAGATGACTGGCCTGGAGGATTGGAGGAGACCAGTGGATATTATTGGTCTGAACTGGGTTATGACACCCTCATGCAGCATCCTAATTGACAAATTGATAGAGTACAAGTGAGATAAGTCAGCAGGTTCACAGATAATACAAAATTGGGAAGGCTGTCTGATGCTCTAGACTGATGTGCTGTCTTTCAGAAGGAATAGAGAAATGGGGAGAAATAAAGGATCCCATGAAGTTCAATAAAAAGAAATTCTAAGTCCAGCACCTGGAGTGGAGTAATCCTGTGCACTATGACACATGGGCGACAATTCACTAGAAGGCAACTCTGAGCATCTTAGTGGACACAAGCTTACTATTGGACAGCAGTGTTCCTTTCACAGTGGTGAGGCAGATCTGAATGCTGGGTCCAGTTCTGGTCTCTCAAGTACAAGAGAGACACGAGCATACTAGTGAGGGTCTAGTGGAGAGCTATGGAGACAAACAGACTAGAGCACACGACATACAAGGAGAGAGAGTCTGGGAGAGTTGGAAATGCTCAGTCTCGAGAAGAGATGGCTTAGTGAGAGTTTGTCCATTCGTACAAATACCTTGTGAGGGTGTAAAGAAAGAATCAAGCTGTCACATGTTGTCACTGCTCCAGAGTTACAGGCACAAATCAAAATATAAGGAGCTTTATTTAAAAAATAATGGGAAAAAATACTGTAAAGGCAATCAAACATTGAGATAGAAAAGTTGTACAGCCTCAGTTGTACAACTAACTGCTGTCCTGGGCAACCAGCTCTAGATGGCCCTGTTTTGAGCAGTACAAGTTTGAGCTAATCAATCTCCAGAGGTCCCTCCCAACCTTAACCATTCTGTGTAATTCTCCAAAGAAAGTCATTGGTTCAAGCTCAAAGGCAGTAAGACGAAAGTGAGCTGGCCAGGAAATCAGCCTGTCATTTGCTGATGACATCTGCTCAGCTGCCATTAAGTCAGCAAAACATTTTCAGAGATGGTTGCCTTCATCTAACAGTTAAAACTGTGAAAAGCTTAATTAAGCAATCATGACAAGACTAAGACTAATCATCTTTAAAGTTTGTTGCAAGACCCACCCCTTAATCAAGACTTTACTGCAAAGATAGGGCTAAAGAACACTTGAATGTATTGGACAGATGAAAGACTAGCAGAAAGTGATGTGTGGAAGATGAAGGAAGAAATACGGAAAAAAATGCAGAATGAGAGAAATGCCTTTTAGTCATAGAAGGCAGTTAGAAGAGAATTGTGTAATACTGTCTTCTGTTTTATACCCAGATGCCACATTCATTAGCTCTATAATTATCTTGAAAAGCAGACCAATATACCTAACTACTTCAAGAAAAAAAAAAAATTGTGATTAAGTTATGTTTGTGGAGACAGCTCCACTTCTGCACCACTGGAGCTTTGGGGCATAAGGAAACAGTAACAATTCTGCCCAGCTGTGGTGCCCTTTGGTGGTCACTTGCCAGGAAATGCCTTTCTTCCTCCCAGCACAGAACTGTTTAAAAATCAGAATCAGAATTCAGAAGAAATAAGGGTGCATTTACTGCAATATTGATTTGTTCAGTGTTCTCTGCTGGAATCAGATCAGATAAAAATCAGCTACAGTGCCTAGGAATCTATTTTGATCTGAAATTTCTTTCCCTGATACTTAGCCGGTCAGTTGAAGGGATATGTGCTGCGTGAATGAAATGCTAGTTTAGGCATTTTCATCCAAATTTTAAATCCTCAAGACTTTCTTTCAGTTGTTTTCTATTATAGAAGCAACATGAAGTCCTTGTAAGCTTGTGATTTTTTCAGTAAAGCTCTGTCAGAACAACTGAGCCCTACTTCTGGTCTTATCTACAGATGTGATGGAGACCAAAGGTAGAAGGAGACCAGTGCTTATGTTTTCCCTATTTATCTTCCAAAAAAGGTCTCATATTTACTCATTCTCAAGTTTCATCTGTTGGTTTTATTGTGTCCTGGACTTAGCCAGTTTTCCAGTGGTTAGAAAACCATGTTGGTAGAGAAGGAGTTTTCTTAGGGTGGCAGAAAACTTGTGATTTAGATAGTGTAGGAAAGTGAAATGAGGTCCTCCACATCCTGATTCCAACAGCCAACAAAGACAATATGACCTGCCACCTTAATTATCAAAAAAAGAGATTGATGTTCAATCCCAGGCATTTAATTTGGTATTACAAACTACATCTATGCCACAAGCTGCTACAGTGATCTGCACTGTGTTATCTAGTAGTCCTTTGGAACCTACTCCTTTGTCTTGCAAGATTTTGTAATGACAGTCCCTACCTTCTGTACTTCTTGACTGGAATTTGATGTGTGCAATTGGGTCAAGGGTTAGGTCATCAAACTGCCTTTTCTAGAGTCAGACAGCATATAATTTGTGAAGTGCCTCCTGAATGGGGATCAATTACTTTCATTTGGCTTTTATGGCCTTGTTCACATATGGATTGAGTCCATCCTTTATCATCTTTGAGCAAAACACTGGTTACAGCAGTCAGCAAAACATACAAGGATTGTCCTAAGTGATACTGCAAACAGACATTTCTCAGGCCACCAAATTGCTAAGTCTGTGTTAACTCCTAAATGATTGTCTATTATCTTCAATTTGGTTTATGTCTAGACATAGAGTAGCAACAGAAGTACTGTGTTTTTCCACAGTTTCCTCTCTGGTTCTGAAAGTAAAGCATTTTTCCTATATGGCTGGAAAAGGCTGCAGGGGAGAGGGACAGGAAGGGAAGATACTGTTTTTCAAAACATCATTTTTCCTTCAGAATGTCGTGTTTTTGGATATTCCCACCAGAGCTGGTAAAGACACAGTGATCTGTAAGGTTATTTAAAAGCAGAGTATTCTGCAGCACACCCTATAAACTCCGGTATTACACAGGGAATGAATGACCTGCTGCAAGGGTTCGATTTCATGGACAGTCAAACCTCTGGTGTAAAGGTGCTTTCCCATCATTTCAGACTCAAATAATCTGAGAATGAGATGACTGGAGGTTGTATGGCAGCTGTGTGAGTGAGAGAAATGCTTTTGCCAGCAATAGCATTTCTTCAAGAGGGGGAGAGAGAGAGAGAGAGAGAGAGAGAGAGAGAGAGAGAGAAGGGAGAAAGAGGGAGTGGGGGGGAGGGAGAGAGAACAAAACCAGAAGAAGAACTCCAAAGAGTATTTTGTGCTGCCTTTAATTTATATGAATTTCTTTTCTGTATGCTCATGGAGGTATGAGTGAATCATGGGAGTGTGCTGGAGGACAGAAGAGCTGTAGTGACATTTCCAAGAGATGCAAGGGTACAGAGAACATTAACTAGAACTGATGCAAAACTGCCTGGGCTAATCATGATCCCAGACGTGAAAGAATGGTCTAGTACAAATGGATCTTGGAATGCTTTCTGCTGCTCACTCTGTGTTTTGTCTGGCTCACATGGCTTATAGGATTGTTCTCATTTTGTTTTGCCTAGAGATCTATTTGGCTAGTGCATTGTGAACAATGCAGAGACATTCACAGAGCATGAGAAGAGAAGAATTAAAATTCTACAACTAACAAAATTAAAATACTAATTTTAAGAGATACACTTGAGTTTATACAGCTGACAGACATGTAAGGAGTTAAGACCTAACTCCTGTATCATTTTCTGGATGTTTTTCCTGGAGTTTGATCCAATCACAAGAGTATGTACATGCATCTCAAGACTAGAGAGCTATATTCCTGCTGTGCCACTGATTCATTGTCTGACTAGAGAGCAGCCTAATCAACTTCTTCTGTCTAGGTTGCCTGCTTGGGAAAAAGGATGATATAATTATTTCACTGAGACTTACATTTTAGAAGATGATCTGATATGTTCTGATTTAACAGTGTATATTAGTTCAGAGAATATTATTATCTTCTTTCTATTCTACATGATAAACACAAGTCCCAATTTTCCCTGAAAAAGTCTTAGACATTCTCATCTTGCTCCCAATTTAATAACCGAATGAGGAATCCTAAAGCTGTATGAAAACACTTTGTGCCACATCCTAGCACAGAATCATATTTCATAGAATCATAGAATCATAGAATGGGCTAGGTTGAAAAGGACCATAATGATCACCAAGTTTCAACCCTCCTGCTATGTGCAGGGTCACCAACTACCAGACCAGGCTGCCCAGAGCCACATCCATCCTGGCCTTGAATGCCTCCAGGGATGGGGCATCCACAGCCGCCTTGGGCAACCTGTTCAGTGAATCACCACCCTCTGTGTGAACAACGTCCTCCTAATATCTAACCTAAACCTACCCTGTCTCAGTTTAAAACCATTCCCCCTTGTCCTATAACTATACACCCTTGTAAACAGCTGTTCTCCCTCCTGTTTATACGCTCCCTTCAGGTATTGGAAGGCCACAATGAGGTCTCCCCAGAGCCTTCTCTTCTCTAGGCTAAACAAGCCCAGTTCCCTCAATCTTTCCTCATAGGAGAAGTGCTCCAGCCCTCTGATCATCTTAGTAGTCTTCCTCTTGGACCCACTCCAAGTGCTCCATGCCTTTCTTGTACTGGGGGTCCCAGGCCTGGTTGCAGTACTCCAGATGGGGCCTTGCAAGAGCTGAGTACAGAGGAACAATCACCTCCGTCTCCCTGCTGGCCACCTCATTTTTAATGCAGCCCAGAACACAGTTGGCCTTCTGGGCTGCAAGCACACACTGCTGGCTCATGTCCACCTTCTCGGTTACCAGG
Source organism: Tetrao urogallus (assembly GCF_951394365.1). Classification (NCBI taxonomy): domain Eukaryota; kingdom Metazoa; phylum Chordata; class Aves; order Galliformes; family Phasianidae; genus Tetrao; species Tetrao urogallus. The sequence continues at coordinate 15,457,343 of NC_136816.1, read as the reverse complement.
ACCCCCAAGTCCTTCTCCACAGGGCTGCTCTCAAGGAGATCTTCCCCCAGTTTGTATAAATACCTGGCATTGCCCTGACCCAAGTGCAGCACCCTGCACTTGGCCTTTTTGAACTTCATTAGGTTTTTGTGGGCCCACTTCTACAGCCTGTCCAGGTCCCTCTGGATGGCTTCACTTCCTTCCAGTGTATCAACTGCACTGCTCAGTTTGGCGTCATCCTGAAACTTGCCATCGTCGTTGTCACTGATGAAGATGTTGAAGAGCACCGTCCCCAAGACCAACCCCTGAGGGCACTGCTTGTGAACAGCCTCCACCCTGACACAGAACCATTGATCACAACCCTTTGGCTGTGACCAGCCAGCCAATTCCTAATCCATCAAACAGTCCATCCTTCAAATACACACCTCTCCAATTTAGAGAGAAGCATGTGGTGAGGGACCATGTCAAAGGCTTTGCAGATGACACCTGGTATCCGGATGTCCCAGTAGATGACATATGTCACCCTCCCCTCATCCACTGAAGCTATCCCTCCATCAGAGAAGGCCACCAGATTGGTCAGGCATGATCTGCCCTTGGTGAAGCCATGCTGGCTATCTCTAATTACCTCTTTGCCTCCCATGTGCCTTAATATAGCTTCTAGGAGGATCTCCATGATCTTCCCAAGCACAGAGATGAGGCTCACCGGCCTGTAGTTCCCTACATTTTCCTTTCTTCCTTTCTTAAAAATGGGAATAACGTTTCCCTTTTTTCCAATTACCCGGAACTTCACCAGACAGCCATGATTTTTCAAATATGATGGAAAGCAGCTCAGCAACCACATCAGCCATCTCTGTCAGAATCCTAGGCTAGATATCATCCGGCCACATGGACTTAAACACATTCAATTTCATGAGGAGGACTCAGACTTGTTCCACTGTTACAGTGGGACAGAAACCACCCCCCACATCCTGACCTAGAGGCTCACAGTCCTGGCAGACACAGGAAGCCTGACCACTCATGAAGAATGAGGCAAAGCACTCATTGAATACTCAGCTTTTTCTGTGTCTGAGCTCCCTGTTTCCTTTCATCAGAGGGGGAACGCTCCTCTTAGCCTCTCCCTTCCTGCCTATGTACCTGTAGAATCCCTTCTTGTTACCTTTCACATTCCTCACCAAGTTCAGCCCCATCTGTGCCTTGGCTTTCCTAATCCTATCTCTATATACACAGACAATAGCCCTGTATGCCTCCCAGGCTACACAACCTTGCTTCCACTTTCCATACATTTCCCTCTTTTCCCTCAGTAAGCTGTAGGTCCTTGCACAGCCACAACGGACATCTGTCTCCCCTGTTTGACTTTTTCTGCTGGGGGATGGAGAGCCATTGTGCTCTCAGAAGGCTGTCCTTAAAGAGCTGCCAGCTTTGTTCTGTGGCCATGCCTAAGGACAGTTTCCCAGGGGATCCCACTCAGCAGTTCCCTGAGCAGCCAGAAGTTTGCTCTCCTAAAGCACAGGCTCTGCTTTTTGCCAGATCCCCATTCTTCAAGATCACAAATTCCATGAAGGCATGGTCACTATTGCCCAGGCCACCTCCAGTCTTAACCTTTCCAATGATCTCCTTTGCATTAGTGAGCAGCAGGTCGAGTAGGGCTTCAACTCTGGTTGATCCATCTACTACCTGGACCAGGAAGCTGTCCTCACCTGACTCCAGGAATCTCCTGGATTGTCTGCCACCCACCACACCACTATTTCAGCAAATATCTGAGTGGTTGAAATCTCCCATCAGGACAAGAGTCTGCAAGAGCGACACCTCCTACAGCTGAGGCAAGAAGGCCTCATCAACAGGCTCCTCCTGATCAGATGGCCTGAAGCAGACCCCAACCACTACATGCCCTTTGCTAGACCGATCCTTGATTTTTATCCACAAACTCTCAGCCTGATTGTAGCTGCTCCTCAGGCACAGCTCTTCGCAATCCAGTTCCCTAGCATAGAGGGCAACTCCCCCACCCCTTCTACCCTGTCTATCCCTTCTGAAAAGCCTGTAGTCCTCAATCATGGTATTCCAGGCATGGGATTCATGCCACCATATTTCCATGATAGCAATTAAGTCATATTTTCCAATTGTGCCATGGTTTCTAACTCCTCCTGTTTATTTCCCATGTTGCGTGCCACTGGTATAGAGGCACTTCAGCTTAGTTACTAGCCTCACTGCCTTCTCAGAGGAGCCCCTCCTAGTACCCAAGGTGACAGCTTTTCCACACACTCCTCTGTCACCTAGTACACCCCCTTCCCCCATCATATCTAGTTTGAAGCCCTGCTAACCAGTCCAGCCACCTTGTTCCCAAGAATATTTGTGGTCCTTCTTGTCAGTTGGCTCCCATCCCCCATCAGCATTCCCCCTTTCCCAAGGCTGTGTCCCAAGCCATAGTACCCAAAGCCCTGAGTACAACACCATTCACAAAGCCATTCATTCAGTGTGTCCATCCTCCTCCTTTTGTGCGGATCCCAATCACCAACTGAGAGGGCAGAGGAGAACACAGCTTGCGTGCCCGACCCCTTTGAAAGTCTTTCCAGAGCCCTGAAGTCCCTTTTGATTGCCCGAGAATTTCTTTTGCCTATTTCTTCATTTCCAATGTGGAAAACCAGTAATGGATAATAATTGAAGGGCTTAAGCAGGCTGCCGTTATTCCTGGCAACATCTCTCATCCAGACACCAGGCAGGCAATACACTTCCCTGTGAGAGGGATCTGAGCGGCATATCAGGCTCTTGATTCCCCTTAGAAGGGAGTCCACAATGATGACAGCCTTTCTTTTTTCCTGATATTTTAGCAAAATGGGGATCAGACTGACTAGCCTTGGACAACCTCTCCTGCATGGATGGACTTTCACCGACATCCACATCCCCAGCTCCAGGCCTCATACCTGCTATATAAGGGCACCTGGGAAGGTGGACAGGCTGAGGGGCAGTCTGCTTGCTGCCCCCAGCAGGGACTTCTTTCCATCTGACGCTGTCTTCGAGGTCGCCCCTTCCCACCTGACCGTGAGAGGGCAGATGATCCCCCACTACTTGAGATGCATTTCCCCCACACCCTTCCTGTAGCGATGGCAGAGTGCAACTCCACCAACCAATTCCCTTCCCACAAGCCCAGATGCTCCTTAGCCTTTCTACTTCCTCCTTTAGCTCTACCCCCAGGCTGAGCAGATCATCCACCTGCTCACACCGCACACAGGTGGTATCCTGGCTGCCCTCCTGTAGCAGTGACAGCAGCCTGAGACCTGAACTGCAGCATGGACGTTCATGCTTTCAGTCTCAGTCTCCATGTTCCCTTTAGCAGCAGCTCGCCGCCGGGTGGTGACCATGGTTGCACCTCGGTGTGATACCTCGTGGACCTCGTGCTCATAGAGCAACGACCCGTTAAATGACCCGTTAAGTGCTAAGTGCTAAACCCCTTCCTGTACGGCAAGGTGACCCGCCTTGCCTGCTCGCTGACTGCTCGGGGTTTTGCCCTGAAAATCACTTTTCACATCGAGATAACAACCCACCTCCCTGTGTAGTGACGCGATTAGTTGGCTTACAGTTTCGCTTCGTCAAAACAGCCACGTGATTCCCACACCCGCACTCCTCTCCCTGTCCCGGAGGCTTTTTCAAGGCAGGGCGCGTGGCAATGCCCGCATCACGTCAGCCGTTCTCGGGAGAACTGCGGGGCTGCTCTGTTACCTCGCGGTTCCCTGGATGAGGGAACCGACTGAAACCCCCGTGTACGTGGCGATCAGTCGCTACGGTTTTGACTGGGACAGCTTGAAGCAGCTAAACTCCGCGATTTGAGCATTTGCATAGGTGCGATATGTCTTATTTGTTTTGAACCAGCTTATAACAGTCTTTTATGTGTGTGTGCATTTTATATGTGTAGCTTAGGTGCTTTTTCTTCTCGTCTCATTGCAGCCTGACTTTAACCTGCTAGCACCTGGGACTGAGGGCAGGTCTGTAGCTACAAGCCAGGTCTCCTGTTGAAGGGAAGCTTTCTCTCACTGACCCCTGCCAAGGCCCCCATAACTCCCTTTGACTATCGCAGTACTAAGTTTGGATGTTTCACCTATTTCTACCTGAAAAAACTTAAGACCAAGAAATGCCTTGTAAAATAAGGTCTACATATCTGCTCTTCCAATGATTTAGGTAAGAATCGTACTGAAAATCATGGTATCAAAGTAAATGGGGGAAAACTGCTAAATTACAGAAAGATTTGAGTCTTTAGACTAAAATGCAGAAATATCAGAACATATGGTAATAATGTTGGGTAAAAAAAAAAACGTTCTGAAAAATTTAATGTTAATATTCTGAGAATAGTGTGCACTACTTATTTTTTCTCCGGCAAACTAGCCTGACACATTGGTAGTGCCAACTGGGTTGCCTGATCTCCTGCAAACACTGAAGTTGTAGCCAGAATGATCATGAATAGCCAAGATCTTGTGAAAATTCTGTTTCTTTCATTTCAGAATAAGATAGGGTTTCATTAAGGAGGATCAGATTGCAGCATAGGAAAGAGTTCATGTGGAATATCAAGGAAAAGTTTATTCCCAAGATGGAAGTAAGTGAGTATATGTGACCCAGAGTAGGATAATATTAATGTTCTCTAGAAACCAAACTCCAAACAAATTGTATAGTCCTGTCCTCAGCGGAAACCTATCCCTGAAAGATATCCAAAGAGTCCATGTGTTTTTACACATTGGAAACACTTGCAAAGTTTGTCATGCCAAGTATAATTGAACTGAACCCAACTGAAATTGTAATAGCAAAACCAGCAGCAGGAGAGGTAATTTGTAATTTCTTTAAAACATTTGTAATTTTTAATTTATTAAACAACCTCTGAGTATATATTTCTAATATATTTCATGACTTCTTCATTTACTATGGTTTCTGCAGCTTGTATTTGTTATCATCACCCTATCTTCTCTGTATGAAAAGTTTCAATACAGATGAGAAGAAGAGAATCCCAAAACAAAGTCATAAACATATTACACAATATTCACAGTTCTGTAAATTGCTTCTGAGGCTACTGCTTCTACTCCTACCACATTCACCTTCCATATCAACAAGAAGCAGGAAAAACGAGGAAATTCTTGATCTTTCCCTCAAAAGTGCATCTTCAGTAATGGATCTTTCCAGAAGAAAGAAATCATGATGTTCCTTTGTCCATGTGCATCAAGAAATGCTCCTGACCTGGAGTTCTTTGCACTATACGCTTTAAGCACATGCATGCATGTGAGGTTTCGTCAGCTCTTCCCAGGCTTCACATGGGCTGGGACCTGGGTCACCACATTCATGTGGTGCTTACATGAAACAAAATTTTCTGTTTGCCAGTCAGCCCCCTTAACAAAGGGGTAGACCAATACACGCATACCTCTTTTTAGTCAACTCAGTGCATGATATAGTAAGGTTATATTATAAAATTCTACTACATCCAGACATTGTTCATCACATGAGCTTATGTAAACAGTCTCTATGACCTAACATCTATTTTTTCAAACCATGTTATTATTTTCATGGAGTTTATTAAAAAAAAAAAATCCTTTCCAGTCTGTATATTTACTTTTGTCTTTCATTTTAGTCCTCTAGTATTCTGAATCACTGCTTTCCTGAGATATTCTTGCAAAAAATAGTTTGATATAGCTTTTCAGTTTCTCTATTGTTTTTCTGAAAGTGATTGAGGTCAGATGTAACTGAACAAGATATCCCTTGCTTTCCTCTAGCCAGCAAAAACATTTTCAAACATTGTTATTTACAGTGGATAGTGTTAGCCTGAAGAAGCTGGTTTCTCTTCAGGCAGTGAAGAGACAGGGACTTCCTCCCAAGGGATCATCATTGATGGATGATGCCCACAGATCATCCACTGACTGTAGACTCTACTCTACAGTAGAGGATTTATGGATTTATTTAGCTGGCACTGATGTTGAAGATACGATTTTGGCATTTAAGCCAATGAAGAGACCAGAAATAGGCACAATCAGCCAGAGGGGAGCTATAACCGAATGGAGAATCATTGAGTAGGAAAGCTGATATTGGTAGATCCATCTCTTCCTTCTATACAGATGGGATGTGGTACACACAGCTGTAGGAAAGAAGCCATATCTGAAAAAGAGAATTATAGAATCATATAATTTTTTTAGTTGGAAGGGATTATTAAAGATCTAGTCCAACATACCTGCAGTGAACAGGATACCTAGTGATAGAAGGGGTTGCCATGACCCAGGTGCAAGACACTGCACTTGGATTTATTGAATCTCATGTAGTTCTTGTCTAGGTCCGTCTGTATGATATCCCATCCCTTGGGCACATCAACAGCAACAACATAGCTTAGTATCACCCACAAGGTTCCCAAGGGTGCAGTGATGATTTTATGAATGAAAGTATTAATTCTGTGATTAAAGAGCATGGGTCCCAGTACTGACCCTAACAGACACCACTCACTCCTGATCTCAATCTGGATATTGAGCCACTGACCACCATTCTCTGGGTATGATCTCACAATTAGATCTTCATCTGTCAAACAATCCAGCCATCCATATCTTTTCAATTAAGAAAGAAGAATACTATGGGGGACCACGTTGAAGGCCTTATTGAAGTCCTGGTGGATTATGTCAGTGGCTTTTTCCTTTGTCCGGTGATTCAGTTATGCCATCATAAAAAGCAACATGACATGCTTCCAAGATTTAAGCTGAGGGAGCAATGATTAGGTCATTGCTGACGTGCTATGAACTTGGGTCACTCTGGTATAAGTCATATCTGCACTGGAGGCCAGCTCTAACCTTAATCTATAAGCAAATCTGTGAAAGGAGTGAAAAGACTTCCTACCAATGTTTTGTGGCTGACAGAGGCCACAAAGGGGACCTGGCCTTTCCAGTTTGTCAAGATTTGTTTCTACTGAGGCAGCATCTCTGTCACTCACCACAAAACACAAATACATGTCTTTGAAGATTAGGATCAGAATCTAGTACACTCTGATGAACATTATTCCTCTCCATTCAGAAGAATTGCAATAAGTAATTAAATATCTTTCAGAAACAAGACAGATGTAGGAGCCATCAGTGAGTACAGGCTGGTAATATTTTTATGTCCTGCATTTGACTTATGTATGCACAGGTGAACATGCACAGGTATATAAATAGGACACTCTGAAACTAATGCCTCTATTTATTTCACTGGAAACTACAACAGATACAAAGACTGCAATAACACTATTTGATAGAGAAAATTCTCAGCTACAAAATGTGAATTTTCAATTATGGGTTTTTTTGGTTTGTTTGTTTGTTGGTTTTTTTTTGTTTGTTTGTTTGTTTTTTTGGAAAGCTAAATAATTATCTTAATCATTGTTCAACAGAGGCCAAAAACTGAAGTTTATACATTAATTTTAAAATATAAAATTATTTTGTTTAAATATAAACATAGCTTCTATCTCTAGGACACAGCTCAATTGGAAAATTATTTTAAGTAGATTGCACCAATCCAGAAAAAGTATGCTCATATGAATGGAAAAGTGTAAGCACGATAACACAGAAGAAATAAAAGTGAGGTTGTTTCCATTCTAACCATTACATAAAGCAAACTTTTGGCTTTGTCATTTTAAGATTCTTCTCTTCCTTTCTTTTCACCGTAGGTTAATGTCTTTCCAGATTGGTGCCATGCTCTGCCCTGCTTCATAGGTCAACCCAAGAGGTGCTTTTTGGGCTGCACTCCACCGACTCACTCCTCTTCATTGTTACAGTAATAAATTTTTCAGTATCCTGCTGACTTATTTGGGCACATCTGAGTTGGCCAGTCTAGCTTTCAGAGTTCAACAAGGAGTATGGAAGCACTCAGTGTTCCCTTCCAATCTCATGTTATTCACATATAACGTGAATGTCATGCCACTCGTCATTAAGCTACAGCAGCATCTGTCTTGTGATCCCTGTCAGACTCTGCAAGTCTAGACATTTTGCCTCTGACAGAAAGTGAAGGTGGCTTAAATGGGGCAAGGCCAGGGCAGGAGAGTATGTGTGTTTACCTTGACCCCGAAGTACCTTTAAAAATGCATAAATAAATAGGAAAAGGTGCAGAATCCAATCATGCGTTCTCAGTGGTGTAAGTTACACATCATGTATCTGTCGGTCAGGAAACAGGTGTATGTGGGTGTAAGTGCCAAAGCTGTTTGACTTGCAGCAAGTTGGCATTTAGTGGGAGTGCAGTGTGAGTGTAACATACACTCCCAGATATGGAATAACAAGTGAGGGGGATGTAGTGAAGCAACTAGATCATCAAAGAGTTAAGCAAATTTGCAGTACCCACAGGAAAAAAAGAAAAATTCAAGATACTGCATATTTCACTATTTTTTTTTTTCTTTCCATTCATGTCCACGGTGTCAAATCTGCTGTTGATTTCAGAGGGACTGCACAAGCTCCCTACTGTTATACTTAGTACCACTTCTGCCCCCCTTGAATCGGCATCTAGAACAGCTGCAAGATATTTTGCAACCAGACGCAAGTTTCCTCTTCCTGTTCTCTGAGCCAACCAGATGCAAACTGGCCTCAAACCAGAAGCCATGTAGCTACAGTTAGCAGGCACACAGCCCAAGCTAACAAGCCTTGCTGAGAAGGCAGGATATATTTGCTCAGGCTCAGCACTGTTCTACTGCAGCTACACAGTCTCTGCTGAGCTCAGAGTACAGGCAATGCCTGTTCCTGGCTACCAGGACCGCAGGCAAAAGCTACTGATATCACTATGAGAAGTAGAAGAAATGTCAGAAAGTTATGGATTTCACCTTTGGCTCTTAAATAAACCAGAGGGCCCCTACAACAGTTTTTTGAGACGCATATTTTAATACATGCATACATATATATATATATGAATATATATATATATATCTTGAGTATATATATGGGTCTTGGTGCAGGTTTCAGGAACTCCTAACAGCAGGAGGCCAGTAGGCCAGTAAAATAATCTGGAAGTGGATACAGTGGGTAATCTTTTGTGCCTTCTGAATCATCTCAACAGCATTTTGTATATTCTGTGTGTTCTGGCATAAATAATCACCTGGACAGGAAAAGGAGCAAAAAAAATCAACTTGAAAATTGCTATACTGCCTTGGTAGAAGAGAAGGGAAATTGAGGGAGATCTCCAAAGATTTGAAAATGCTTGTAATAAGCACTTACATTTTTTCAGTAGATTTGCCCATCAGTAGTCAAAGGTCTTATTCACGTATCACGTGTATTTTCCCTGATAAAATTGCCTTTTCTTCTGGAAGATGCATCTCATTTTAAATTGCTGCCAACTCTAATCAAAACCACCTACGCAACAATACTGAGCTTTTTTTTCCCACCTCAGTCTCCTAAAAGATTTTCTTTTAGGATTGCAAAAAATTGCACATAAGAAATTCAATACATAGGGATAAAAGAATTTAAATAAACAAGGCCCAGGTCCCATGTATGTGTATTTCAGTGCTCCAGCACCATTTCTGGCAGACACTTGAAGATTTACCCAATGATTAAAGTGTTCCTGTGCTACACATAGATCTTTCACAGTGTTAGAAGCTTTCTTTCCTCTGATTACACTGGGTTTTAATCTATTTTTCTGCATGGAGTAATTTTTCTGTGAGCAGTAAATTTTTTCAGAAATTCACACAATAAGCTGTTGAGGTCTTGATAGAGCTTATCATACTGTGTAAAAAAATTCCTCAGGTATTTATAAGGGAAGCATGTGGGATAAAAGTTTAGAGAAGGCTGGTTCTGCCACCCAGCATAACTGATGGAGTGATGTACATACCGTACCTTCCTGTGAATTCAGACTGTGCTCGTTCTTTTGTTTCTTCTTTCCCCTACAAAAGGAATAGCTTCCCAGAACGCTCCAGCTCCAGTGATGGGCCATTTTGCAGGCAATTCAGGTTGGATACAGCCCACTGGCCAAAAACTGAACAGGTCGTTCACACTGAATGAGCACCTGAAGATGATTCACATGTAGCAAGTGATAACAATAAAAAGCTTCTTCAGATGTAAAGGACATTTTTAAAATAAGATGTTACTGAAAGTTTAGGGTCAGAAAGATAGGGGTAAGATAGATTTTCCCGCAGTTCTTTTCTTCAGATAGTATATCTTTAAGAAAGTATAACTTATTAGGCATTTATAAGGTAGTTTAATACTGAGGATTATTTAGATCTGATATTCGGTGAAAGTTTTACTTCTTACTCTACCCAAAATGAGTGTATTGAACTTATATATTTAAACAGTATAAGTTCAAGAGGTTAGCAGATATCCCCTTCCAGTGAAATTATTAATGACCTGCTAAAAGAAACTGTAAAAAAAAAAAAAAGAAAAAGAGAAAAAGAGAAACACAAAAAAGAAAAAAATACACAAGATCAATACCTCTTATTAGCCATGGCTTTTAGATTAACCGTGGCTTGCAGCAAGATAGTTCACAGGTGCATCAAAAACTGTTCTTACCCAGCAGGTTATTGAAATTAATCCAGCCCAAATAGAGAGATAGAGTGCATCCTCAGCAAGTTTGCTGATGATACGAAGCAAGGAGGAATGGCTGACAGACTAGAAAACTGTGCTGCTGTTCAGCAAGACAGAATAACCTGGACAGATTAGAAGGTTGGGCAAAGAGGAGCCTGATGAGGTTCCAGAAAGTCAAGTATAGAGTCCCCTACCCTTGTGGAGGAACAATGCATGCTCATGCATGCATCAGTACAGGATAGGGGCTGACCTGCTAGAGAGGAGCTCTGCAAAGAAGAATATGAATGTCGTGGTGGCCAATGGTTTAGCCAGCAGTTTGCTCTTGTGGTGAAGAAGACCAGTGGTCTCTGGAGTGTATTAAAAAGTGTATGGCTGCTAAAAAAAACAGGTTGAAGCACATCTGGAGTACTGTGCCCGCTTCTGTGCTCCCCATTTGAGGAAAAACAAAGATCTCCTAGAGAGAATTCAATGGAGGGCCACAAAAATAATAAGGGGCCTGGAGCATCTCCATTATGAGGACTGTTGAGAGACCTGGTACTGTTCAGTCTGGAGAAGAGAAGGCTGAGAAGGGTGTCATACAAATACTTAAAAATACCTAAGGGGCAGGTGTCAAGAGAATGGTGCCAGACTCTTTTCAGTGATGATCTGCAACAGAACAAAGGCAACAGGCACAAGCTCAGGAATGAAACAGGAAGTTTCATCTGATGTGAGAAATAGTTTATTTACTTTGAGGACAGCAGAGCACTGGGACGGGCTGCCCAAAGAGGTTGTGAGGTGTCTTTTTCTAGAGATCTTCAAAACCCACCTGGATGCTTTCCTGTGTACCCTACTGTAAGGAACCTGCTTCAGCAGGTTACTGAACTCAAGGATTTCCAGAGGTTCCTTCCAACTGCTACAGTTCTGAGATTCTGTGAAAGTGACTGAAATGCTTGCCTTTCTGAAGTTACATAATAAAGCATTTAAAACAGGTTGGAAGCTTAAGTCTCCTTTAATTCACTTATAGAGTGGCAAATTATTATTATTATTATTAGTTACTAATATTATTATTATTATTATTAATGGAATAATTTAACTTCAGATGTTATAAAGCTTTGACCAAGAATTTGGTGTACTCTAGAGGCTGATGTTCAGTTATCTTTGGAATCTTAATAGCAAGTTGGGGTCACAGAATCACAGTCACAGAATATTTTTTTTTAAAGCTCCCATGTAGCACATGAAAGATCCTAAGCATCCCAGCATAACATTCAAATAAGTCAATAAGAATAGCTTCAACAGGTTAGCATACTCAGGTTGGATCTTCCTCGTCCCGTCCCCACCTGCCCATCTCCACAATCTCGGCCTTACCAGGCTTACACTCAAAGAGACTCTTTTCCAACTCCTATGTCATGTTTACCCTTATATTTTCAAATTAAGGTTAAAGTTTAAGTGAATTAAGTGAATTAAGTAAATTTTGGAAGAGGATGTAATGACAGGATGAGGGGAAATGGTTTTTAGCAGGATGAGAGTAGATTTAGGCTAGGTACTAGGAAGAAATCCTTTACTGTGAGGGTGGTGAGACATTGCAATGGGTTTCCCAGAAAGGTTGCAGACGACCCCTCCCTGAAGCATTCAAGGCCAGTCTGGATGGGGCTTTGAGCAACCTGATTTAGAGAGAGGTGTCCCTGCCTGTGGCAGCAGGTTGGAACTTGACAATCTTAAAGGTCCCTTTCAACCCAAACCATTCCGTGGTTCTGTGATTCTGTAACGTGTTCTATAAAAGAGTGACTAATAGTCTTCTGAATATGGATCTGATTTCTACTCTCATGTATGTTGTTTTTACACCAGTGTAACTCCACTGATAGCAGGGTGTTGTTACTGATTTATACCAAGAAGACAGAGAATCAGGACTCCCTTGCTCTGAAAATGCACCAGAATAGGTTGTCTAAACTGACTCCTCCCCAACACTTTCCTTTCTCTAGCTTAAAGTGAATTATTTCAGAAATTGTTTTTTTGTTGGATTGTTATTTCAGTGGTGCCTGCAATTAAAAACTATCTCACTAAACAAACTGTAATTACTGCAAATTGTAGTAAGCAGTGGTAATTCATATGCCTTAGTAAAGCTGGATAGTTTTAAGATGGCCTTTGAAAAAATGAATTCATGACTTAGTACAGTGTCACATCAGTCTGACAGTCTTTAAAACACAGACTACAGCTATTCCTTATAATGTAGAGAGTGTGCACTGGTATTGAAGCGATTTGTAATAAGACACAAGCATGTTACTACATAGCTTGTGTGCAGTCACCCCCACTGGAAAACTGCCATAGCTGTAACGCACTCATGAAGGGGGTCTATGTGTGGGTGTCTGCCCCTGAGCCTCACTAGGAAGTGAAGGAGCTTGAGGAAAACCTGAGTTAAACCTTTCGTAGATGTTCTTGGTATTTATTGCTCATGCTTTTCCTGCCAACTTGGTGTCATCTGCAAGCTTAGGTGTACTCAGTGCCCTGATCCAGGTCATCAATAAGGATTTTAAACAGGACAGGCCCCAGCACCAACACTTGAAGAGCACCACTCATGACTAGTCATCAGCTGGATTTAATTCCATTCACCACCACTCTCTGGGCCCAGCCCTCCATCCAGTTTCTTACCCAGCCAAGAGTGTGCCTGTCCAAGCCATGGGCTGTCTGCTTCTCCAGTAGAATACTGTGGGAGACAGTGTTGAAGGCTTTGCTGAAGTGCAGGTAGACCACATCAACAGCCTTTCCCTCACTCAATCATAGAAGGAGATCTAGTTGGTAAAGCAGGAGCTTTCCGTCATGAACCTATGCTAGCTAGACCTGATCCTCCACACATGCTGTGTGATCTCCCTTAAGATAATCCATAACATTTCCCAGCACTGAGGTCAGGCTGACAGACCTGTAGTTCTCCAGATCCTCCTTACAACTCTTCTTGTAGATGAGAGTCACATTGTCAAGCCTCCAATCCTCTGGGATCTCTCCGGTTGACCAAGAATGTTGATAGATAATGGAAGGTTTCTTGGCTATCACCTCTGCAAGCTCTCTCAGCACCCTCGGGTGGATTGCATCCATCCCCATGGACTTGTGGCAGGGTAGGTGGAGTAGTAGGTCTCTAACCATTTCCACCTGAATTGTGGGGGGTTTATTCTGAGACTTCTGGCTCAGGTTGTAGAGTACCCCAAAGATAACTGATCTGACTTTTAAAGACAGATTTAAAGAAAGCATTGAGAACCGCACCCTCTTCCATATCCTCAGTGGTCACGCTCTCCACCAGAATCACAGAATTGTAGGGGTTGGAAGGGACCTCTAGAGATCAACCCCCCTGCCGAAGCAGGTTCCCTAAACCAGGTCACACAGGTAGGCGTCCAGGCGAGACTTGAACATCTCCAGAGAAGGAGACTCCTCAATCCCCCTGGGCAGCCTGTTCCAGTGCTCCGTCACCCTCACCGTAAAGAAGTTCTTGCACACATTCGTGCAGAACTTCCAATGCTGCAGCTTATGTCTGTTAAATCCAAATCCAGAAGAGGATGAAGATCCTCCCTAGCCCTCCTCTTATTGTTAATATATTTGTAAAAATATATTTTTTGTTCTGTTTTACTTCAACAGCCGTGCTGAGTTCAAGCTCGGCTTTTGCTTTTTTTTCTCCCTGCACATCCAAGCAACTTCTTCATATGCTCCTGAGTTGTCCATCCCTTCTTCCACAAGAGGTAAATTCTCTTTTTCTCCTGCAGCCTCAGGAAGAGCTCCCTGTTAATTGATGTCAGTATTCTTTCCTGTTGATGTGTCTTCTGGCTCAGTTGTATACCCTGTTCTTGTACTTTTAAGACTTTCTTCTTGAGGAGCAAAAGCAAACAGCCTTTCTGGACCCCTTTACTCTTCAGGACTGAATCTCAAGAGATCCTCCCTACCTGTGTCTTGAGCAGTTCAGAATCTGCCCTCTGGAAGACCAAGGCAGCAGTTTTGATGCTGCCCTCTCCTGACTTCACCAAGAATTGGGAACTCTACCACTTCATGGTCACTCTGTCCAAGTCAGCTCCTGATCTCCAATCTCCCACCAGCCCTTTTCTCTTTGTGAACAGCAGGTTTAGGAGGGCAGCTCCCTGCTAGGCTCTCTTACCAGCTGCATTAGAAAAGTTATTTTCCATACCCTCTAGAAACCTCCTAGACTTCTTCTTCTGCACTGTATTGTATTTCCAGCATATATCAGGGAAGTTTTAGTCCCCCATGAGGACAAGGGCTACTGATAGCTCAACTTTTGCCAGCTGTTCATGGAATGTCTCATCTGTCTCTTCATCCTGGTTAGGCGGTCTGTAACAGACTCCCATCAGAATGTCCACCTTGTTGACCCTCCACTGATCATTGTCCATAAAGATTCAGCTTTATCATTCCCAGTCCCAAGCTCCACAACATCAAAATACACTCTAAGACAGAGAAATCCTTCACTTCTCCTGGGTGTTCACAGCCCTTTATCTTATGTTCACTGTTGTGTTTGTAATTGGCCTGTGGTGATTTCTGAAGAGTCTTAGATTCATTAGCGCAACTCTAAAAGGAATAGGCCATTAAGTCTGTGATTTTTGAATAAATTTCTAAATAAATGATTTCATTGAAAAGGTAGGTAGGGGAAGAAAAAAAAGCATTTAAATATTTCTTGAGTAATGAAGTCAGAAAATCATATGAGGAAACAACTGTTTAATACCAGGTACCTTGCCTTGGATCATTTTCAGTGGTGATGCAGATATTCAGGAACTTGAGAGCATCCCAGCACAGTGCAGAAGAAAACAGCCAGTCTGGGTTACTTAGCTCAGCCTCTGGTCTAATCCAACCCTTGTTATTTCAGTGCAGCTATTTGTTCTGTTACAGAAACTAAGTACTGGTGTAATTCTTCCCTTTTTCCGTGCGCACTACTGTAGCAATTTTTGAGTCATATTCCTTCCACTGTGAACACTGGTATTTGTTTTTCTTTTGTTATAGGAATGTTTGACCATGTCGTACGAGGCTCTGCACAGCTTCTCTTCTGATCTAATCTTCTGCTACAGGAAGTTTTGTCCCTGTCTAGATTATCCCCTTCCTCTTCCAGCACAGCTTCTTGGAAAATACACCTCTGTAGTGCAATAAGAGTTCAGGAGGCATGCTTCACATTACAGCACATGCTCAATCAATGTAGCTCCCATACTTACCACAATTACAGAGCTTTAGAGGTCTTTGCAGTAATTCACACTTTTCAGATTTATGTCAGAAAAGAAAAGTTGAGAAACTTCTACTGGACTAGGTCAGTATGTGCTTCTTGCTTGCATCTGATTGAACCTGAGCTTCTGTGTGGAACCTGGCAAAACACTACAGGCGTGAGCAGCTAACAGTGTTGCTCGTATATACAGGATGTGTGAAGATCCAATGAGTGTCAAAAGAAAAAAGAGCAAATTTAGAAGAACATTGTGAAGCTTTGTTTTTAAAATACTGTGCAATGTGTAGCTATAAAAAGTTTCCGTTCTGCTCATCATTTTAAATAAACTTGTGTTGCACTTGAAACTGTGATATAATGTCAAAAGTATGAAGGATTTAGGATGAAATTTAGCACTCAGATACATATTTGTAATCCTTGAATTGATTTTAATTATTGATTAGAGATACTTACTGAGTTCATCAACTTCCAAGAGTGCTTCATTGCACAATAAACACTGGTTAGAAAATGTCAGTACTGGTCCGTTGTAAATCTTTTCATGTCATTCTAATCCTCTTCCAAACACTTTCATGAACTTCAATTCACTCTGTTGACAACTTTTTTTTTTTTGTAAAGCAGTTTGTCATGCTCAGTAATTGAATGAGTGAAGGATGTTGGCTAGAATGAAGTACAGGACACATACAGTAAGCACCTGAAATTTACACTATAATCCATGTAGTTGTTCCATTACTTGGATTGTCAAATGGCATTGTAAGGAACTGGGATTGTTAGTGCTGTAAATAAAGAAAAAATGAGTGATGACAGCACTGAAGCACAGAAGAGCATGTATACTGAACTGTTGGGGACCATTGTTTTACTGAGAGGACTCATAACTTCTGAGCTCTGAAGAAATCAAAATAGCATTTGTCTCTCAGCAGCATTATTTATGGAGGGAAGAACACCAGAGTGAAAAAGCTTCCCCAGTATTGGCTGTGAGTTTCCTTGGAAAACCCTTCTTATCCTTGGTAGGTATGAGGCTGGCATATCTTCCATTTCATAAAAAACAACAGTTCTGGCCATGTTTAACGTCTCACTGTTTTTGTTCTCCCCATTCTCACAGGGGAGCCTGTTTTGTGATGCAATTGATACTCCTAAATTCTTATTTGAGTAGACAAGGATTAAACTTTTCTCATTAAAAAAAAAAAAAAATAGAGAGAGTAGTCTTTAGGGCTGAAGTCAGGATTTAGGTTAATTTCTTTTATAAATAGGCAATATTTGGCTAAGAATAGTAATAAAATGGTTATTATTTACAATTTGTGGGCAATGTCACATACAAAAAAATAAAAGAAAAATTAAACAAAGCTGTTCTGAATAATCATATTCTAGAATTTTGTTGGTAGATTAAATAGTTGTAGGAACAGGGTTACATTTTCTAAGTACAACCACTATGGAGATGGTGAATAATTAAGTTTATCTGAAGAGCACAGCTGACAATGTCTGCTTCTAGCTGTAATGAATTTGCCTGATACAACAACTGTAGGAGGTTGTGGGTAGCTGCTTTCAGCCCAGCCCTTTGTCTATCATCAGATGCCTAAGGGTACAAATCAAAAAGGAGCCCCTGCTCTTCAGGATGATGGAGGAAAACCATCCTGTATTACTGGTCTTAAATTGTATCATTTTTGTACTTGGAAAATGATAATTCAGTCTCATTGTCAAATAGGGTTAACGTAGTTAGCTATTTTCTTATAAACAGTGTATTTCAGAAAATATTATTTATACAACTTTATTTACTATACTGAATTAAACTTCATCTTGACACATGTATAATTTTCCTAAGGCTGTTCTCTTATCACCATTTTCACAGATCCTCACCGCTCAGATGTGTTTGGTGAAGTTTTCTCAATGGAGAAGTAGAAAGTTCAATGACTGGAGAACATCCTCAGAGCTAACTCAGAAAGCACTTGATCATCAGCATTAATTTGGTCCTCTTAGTCACTCTGTCTGGTAACCCTAGAGACAGTAAGGTGAGTGAGCACTTCAAAAAAGACAGGAACTCTGGAAACTCAGATTTCTAGGTAGGTCTGCTTGGCACCAGGTGGTTTCTGTATACTACTGTAACAATAACAGGTTCAAGTTTTCTCTACATGCCGCTTTAACAACAGCATGTTCAAATTGCTCAAAGATCATGTTGCCTCAGTATAGCATTTCACAGAAGAATATTAGTGAAATACTTGCACTTAATAAAAATGCACGAAGGCAGAGTGTTGCTTAATTATCTAGAGCAATTGGCAAGTTTAGTAGGATCACTGCATTTCTTATGGTTTTCTCATAATTGCTAATATTCTTCACAGAAGCACATGGTAGCTCATCCAAAACACATTTTTTTTTATTTTTCCAGTAGAAAACATCACAATTATGTTATACATTACAGCACTTTGTAATGCAGTTGTGCAGTGTATGCTGACAGATATGCACAAGTTAACAAGTCTAACTAGATTATAAGTATTCAGATAAAGGCAACTTGGGATGTTTGTCATGATGAGATGATTCACATTGTTTAGACGGATGAATGAAAGTATCTTGGCAAAGGACATTCTTGCTTCCATTTACTTAAGTAAACATCTACATGTTATCTACAATATTTGATTACAGTTTGACTGTGATTAAATTTATCACACATAGTATTTGATCTACATTTTATTACACATTCGAGATGATATAATCAATGACAAATTACAGTATTGGTGGGTATAGTGCTTCATTATGAAGTCTGTGTTGAAGGTACATGCTCAGGACACTGGAAGAAAAACTTTGAAGCTATCAGACCCAGCTTTGATCAAGGTAAGTTTTCAACAACAACTAAAAAGTGAGACACAATGAAATGCAAAAGACTCAAATTAGTTTTGTTCCCCCAAATCGATGTAGTATAGAAAAAGACATTTTTAATGAATCCAATCTATAACCTCCACGTATAGACTGCTGTCTACGAAATGAGGAGAATGTCATTCCTCCATCTCACCAATCTGTGCAAGAAGATATAAGAAACAGTGAGAAATGTTGAAATACTGTGGTAAACTATGTATAGAGTGAATGATGCAGTGGGTTTTATTCTGTATCTGAATCTGGGTTTCCAGAAGATACTCGAACTAGCTTACGTGGCATAGGAGCCAGGGACGGCTCGAACTAGCTTGCGTGGCTTAGGAGCCAGGGACAGTTTATGCTTGGAATATAGCACAGATTGTACCTAAGCAGCGGTGCTTGGTGAATAGGTTTCTGGAATGCTCGCTTTTGTTCCTTCGACATGCTTGTCTAACCACTGTACCCTAGGTATGTGATTTATAGAGTTGTTTATAACCATGGTTTCGGGTTCTGTATCTATATAAGGTCTGCTGTGGTTACAGTAAACGAAGCTGTTCACTCATATTGAGTTGGTGTGCTTCCCCAGGTTTATCAGCAGGTTTTCCCTGGCCAAGTGGGTTATTCCCGACAGAATGATCCCAATACTCAAACATCACTGAATCGATGATCTTGCCTGGAATGGTTATGCTACAGTTTCTCCAGCAACCACACTGAACTGGAGGAGGCTGACCCATTGTCTAACTGTTTAGTTATACTTGGCTTGTTTATGTTATATCATTTCAAATTTAGAACAGAAGTCTGCATACATTTACTCATCATTCATATTCTTAATGTAGGTAGCTCTTATGTACTAAGCATATGAAAGATTGCAAATTCCATCCATAAAGAGTTCCTAAATGGGGAAAAAAAGTAATGCAGCCCTGCAGAGAAGGACCTGGGTATCCTGGTGGATGAGAAGCTGGACATGAGCTAGAAGTGTGCACTGCGTTCTGGGCTGCATTAAAAGAGGAGTGGCCAGCAGGGAGAGAGGGGTGATTGTTCTCCTCTACTTGGCTTTTGTGAGGCCCCATCTGAAGCACTGTTGGGGCCCCCAGCACAAGAAAGCTGTAGAACTCTTGGAGCAGGTCCAGAGGAGGGCCACTAAGATGACCAGAGGGCTGGAGCATCTCTCCTATGAGGAAAGGTTGATGGAACTGGTTTGTTTAGCCTAGAGAATAGAAGGCTCTGGGGAGACCTCATTGTGGCCTTTCAGTATTTGAAAGGAGTGTATAAACAGGAGAGGTAATGACTGTTTATGAGGGTGTATAGTGATAGAACAAGGGGGAATGGTTTAAACTAAGACAGGGGAGGTTTGGGTTAGATATTATGAGGACATTGTTCATGCGTGGTGATGCACTGACCCGGTTGCACAAGGAGGTTGTGGATGCCCCATCCCTGGAAGCATTCAAGGCCAGGCTGGATGTTGCTCTGGGCAGCCTGGTCTGGTGGTTGGCAACTCTGCACACAGCAGGAGATTTGACACAGGATGAATATTATGGTTCTTGTCAATCCAGGCCATTCTATGATTCTATGATTCTATGATTCCGTGATTAATTCCTCCCTTCTTCCCTCCCCCCCCGCTTCCTCTCTTTTCCTTTTCCTTTTCCTTTTCCTTTTCCTTTTCCTTTTCCTTTTCCTTTTCCTTTTCCTTTTCCTTTTCCTTTTCCTTTTCCTTTTCCTTTTCCTTTTCCTTTTCCTTTTCCTTTTCCTTTTCCTTTTCTTTTCCACTGTCACATCCCTCTCTGAGTAAAAAATATTCTAATGCCTTGGGTTGTACCGGGGCTAATCTCCATGAAATCTTATTTCTCTGTGTCAGTAACTTGGTCAGCCCTGACCTTAATCCTTCCTGTCCCTTCCTAGCACCAATGTTCCCCAAAGACCTGCATCTCACATCACCCCCAGAACTTTCAGATAGTGAGGCCAGTGCAGGTCTTCATCTCCCTACAGCCCTACCTAGTCACAGCCCATCTAGCTGTGCCCACACACAGGGCCACATCCCAGCCTGGCCAGACCATGATCAGTCCTCGTACTCATAGCAGCTAAGGTGCTGCAGCGCCTCAGGCTGCTCTTCTCCTTTTGGGATAGGGGGATGGGAATTGGCTGCCTATTTTGATCTGGTGAGCCCATGTGTAGTCATTATCTATTAATAAATATAAGAACATATATTAGTACAGCTACGTATGTGACATTTCAGAGCAATTGTAGCAAAGCAGTGTCTGAAAGCAAAGCTGAAAAAAAATGTTTTGCCTTACTTGTTCCACATTTTTCCAATCCTCACAATAACCTCTGTAATGAGGTTTTTAATCTGCAGATTGTGACAAAAAGATGGAATATGATGCGTCAGATATATTTGCAGCCCAGTTCTTATGAAAATCCATTCTGATTTAGTCAAATAATTATATTAATAAAATAATTTCAATACAGACTGTTGATTAGATACATGCTGCTATGATGTCTGGATATTTCATTCTGGGTTAAACATGGAGATCTGAACTTGCTGATTGTGCTGGCTATACACAAAATCTCTCCTCTATCCCTTTCTACTTCCATTCCACCTTGCTTATGTTAAATTCAGCAGTTACAGAAGTCTTTTCATTTCTATATAAAACAGTAGCTGTCATCTTTTCTCATCTACTTCCCTTTGATTGCAAAACACAATTCATTTTCATGGATCAAGAGCTCTATATTATTCAGTTAACATTATTAATAATTTTATGTATTCAAAAGCCTTATTGCTGAAGAAGATGTATCTCAAAAACAAGAAGCAGACAAATGTGATATCTCTTGAGAAGTGCAATAGCCACTCTTGTAACAAAAATTCCAAGAGGATTAACTAGTCCAGACAGGTTGTGATCCATAAGTGTGGTCCTCTTGATATAAAATGCACTTAAGGACAGAGCCTGTGGACTACTGTACTGTATGTGTGCCATACATTCCCTTCAGTAGCCTCTTCTGGCTGGAAAAGAGACTGAGTAGCAGTCAGGATGTTACTATTTTCCTTACCACTAATTTTCAATTTCATATGGAAATTGAATCTACTGGATTGAACTGGAAGATTGTCAGCTAGAGAAAAATGGATCTATATTCCAAAGTGGCTGGGGTTGCACAGACAGAAGTTACTGGAAAATCTTTCCAGTGTTTAGAAAGTAGGTCTACTGCAAGCTAATGTGAACAAGCTTTCAAAGCCATTTCCTCTTTCTTTCCAAATTATTTTCTTCTTATTTTACTGGAGCAACTCCCCCTCTCCTGGAAACAAAGAGTTATATGTTCAGTAAGGTGCAGAACATGTGGTCTTAGACTTTGCAAAAATGCCACTGAAGCCCTTTAAATAGCCTTTCTTTCACTGTTCTTCTGCTAACATTAGCCCAATACTTCCCACGATCAGAGGGAGGCAATCATAGGAGCCCATTAGTGGCCTGCTGACACACATTTACCTTCATAAGAAAATATATTCATTCATGATCCACATTATGATTAAAGTTGGACAGATGCCACCAGTTTCTATGGCTTTAAAAAATAATACATCATTTTTTCACAAAAAAAGCATCATTCACCGAGTTTTGTTAGTTTTTGTTGTTTCTTTTCTTTTTTTTTTTTTTTAATTAACATCTGAGCTAGCATATTTATAGTGTTCCCTAAATAACAAGACCATGAAATAAAAATAAACACAATACTTGAAAGTAAGTCAGGCCAGTGGTTTGGTGGCAACCTTAGAAGCGGGTAGTGGACATATTGTATGTATTGATGTTTATTTATGTTTGACACCCTTACTCCGGATGTAGGGTAGAAAATTCATCATTTCTTCAGAGCTTGGTTTCATCAGATAGTCAGAGATGAGGTTTACTGAGGTGACTGTCCCAAAGTCAGTCATGGTAAACACTGGGTTGAGATTCTACATAATTTTAAATGTTTCCGTTACTAATTCATTCCAATATTCAAAGATGAAATAAAGTGGGCATAGATAACTGCCACCAAAACATACAATTTTTTCACACATACGCAGAAACACACATACACAGATAAATACACTTTTCTAATATTTAATATTTATAAATATTTACAGCCAAATGGGAAGCTCATGTTCACATCTGATACACTTTCCTGATTATGACCCCTGATCAAAGCAGAGACACAACAGTCACTCTTTTGCTGCAGATTAATTGTGCCTAGCTGGAAGATAAGAGTTTCTGGAAATTTCCTACTAATTTGATATTTCCTATGTGTGTCATCTACTTCGTAACAGTGTAAAACTTTTCCCAATTCATTTTACAGAAATGTTCACCAAGAACAAGCATTTCATTCTTATTCCACCTGATACCAAAGGACCAGTCCAGCCCTTTCTGCTGTTATTCTCCCTGGAATAGGGTGAGCAGGGTGCTGGATCAGGCCCAAATTATGTGCTGCTACAGATCAGCAGCCTGACTGCTTTCAGAGTGCACTTCCCAGCGGCGATGCTTGTGCTTCTGCCTCTTCAAAAGGCCTCCTTTGCAAGCAGACAGGGCCACCTTTGATCTCAGCTGGGGGTCTGCTGTTGACTGCTGCTGGGAAGCGGTTTCAAATCATCAGGTCAAACATAACTTTTGAAGATAGAGCCATTTATTCAGCAGCTAGAACAGCAACCACAGTCAATCAGAAGAGCATAAATTTTATGTCTGGTGTTGGCCATTAAAACAGGGCTTTACTGTTTGTGGTCTCAAGCTGACTTGGTAAGACCATTGGATTAGGGCAGTGATAAATGCGTATTCATCACGGTTGTATAATTTGGTCATTGAATAATGTACACAGCTCAGCAGCTTGATGGCAGGTATGCCCTGGCACCATTGTGTCAGTCAGTAGTGAGAGGCAGAGGGGTGGTGGGACAGCCATGGTCTGCCTGAGCAGGAGCAACCAACATTTCCACCAGTATTCCAACAGCAGGGTGGCCCTGGGGTTAACGCATTCACTCATCCACTGCAAAAGTATCAAGAAAAAGGTGATCATATCTATATCCTGGACTCAAATTCTGCTTGTTTCAACAGCACTGAATATTCCCATCATTTGGATTAGTATATCTGTGCCAAAATCCTAGAGTCAAATGATCCCCACAGTTAGTTTGTCATACAATTGCATCATGAGAATTTATCCTTTACTGCCCTGATTCATAAACCGTAAGCATGGTTTATAGAAAGCAGTATAGAAAGACATGTTAAGTTACTGCCTAGAAACTTCTGATTCTTGGCAAAACAAACAAACAACAACAACAACAAAATACAGAAAAACACAAGGCTTAAGTGTGCATCTCTTAAAGGCATTCCCAAGACAAAGTCCGAAGTCCAAAGACAAGGTGGCCTCTAAGTGTGCAATATTTAGTAACAAAATAAGGCACTAAGTCTTCTGGGACTTTTTTTCTTCTTGTTTATATATATATATATATTTATTATTATTTTTCCATGACTACAAGCCAGATGTGAGAGTCTGAGGAAGGCTATGCTATCTTTCCTACCTTGCCATAGGGCAAAAGCATTCAGTCTTTAAGCAGATTACATCCTGTGGAAAGATACTTTTGCATGCTAGCCTTAGTGTTAATCCACAAGAAGATTATAAAAACTGGCATATGAGCAGTGGAAAAAAAAGAATGAAAGTAAAAAAACTTCCTATAAAGATTGTATGTTTTTTACTACAATCAGGAAAGAAAAGCAGTGCTCGGAGGAAATTAGGATTCTTTGCAGGTAGTGTTAGTTTTGGACAGTAGTAAGCACATGCCTGTGTAATTAGAGACTACATTTCTATGCTCTTTGAATCCTTTAATAAAATTACATTTGGCAAATGTAGAACAGTATCTCCTAAACACACAAATATCCCTTTGGGGGCTTTTCCAAGGTGATGTTTCAGAGTTCTCTTTTGCCTTGCGCTGCTTGGCACTCCAGATCCACCAGCAGGGTTTATGAAAGTTCAGTAAAAAGCATATTCTTATGGTCCGTAACATGAATGTAAGAAAATCTGCTGTTGTTGCAGTAAATACAATGTCCACGGATTTATTAGGAATGCTCTCATTCCTGGAAGCGTCAGCTATTCCCATAACTTTCTGCTGCCAAGGTTTTTAACCATAGTCTGCTTTCATGCATGTGTTATAGAACAGAAAGCCATGCCTGCGCTCCGGCTACTAGGATAAGTTCTTGATTTATTACTGGATCATATCATTTTACACTTTGCCTTACATAAAGAGCAATCTAGAAAGCTGTTGAGCATTTTGCTTCCCCTATCGGTTGTTAATGGCTAAGGTTTGCAAAGGCAAAGGGCTTGCTTTAAAGTTTCCATTGAAATCATATCTGAACTTATCGTAAAATTAGCAATAGTCAGGCAAATGAGAAAACAGAGAAGAAGGACAATAAGAAAAAGAAATGTTCTTTGTTGCCACTCTCTGTGGACTGCAGGTATTTTTAGAAAGGATGAGAGCAGGACTGTGCACTTGCTACTGGACTATAGTCTACTTCAGGAAGGAGCTGTGTGGCAGCTGTGGAGACAGATGAGTAAGGGAAATGTTGGCTTCATTGCATCGTGCATTGTACTGGAGAGCCAAAGCTGAGTACAATATTGGGTGATTTTCCCAACACTGTTTTGGTGCTTCATTCTGATATGTGTGAGATACCTTAAACTGCGTTACCACTGCAGGAAATACTAACACATGTATAAATCTTATTTTAAATTGGAATAAATTATTTTTTTACCTTTGATGTATAGAATTTTTAAAGCTTAGCATTACTCCACGTAATGCTTTGCTATAAATCTGTATTCTAGTTAAGACACAAAGGCAACAAAATACTTGGGAAAAGTAGTCTTGTGATTTTTACCTTTCTTCTCCAATTTAGAATCAGAGAATCATAGAATCACCAAAGTTGGAAAAGTCGTACAGGATCATCCAGTCCAACTGTCCACCTATCACCAATAGTTCTCACTGAATTATGCCCCTCAAAACATCTAAACATTCCTTGAACATCTCCAAGATTGGTGACTCCACCACCTTCCTGGGCAACCCATTCCAGCACCTGACCCCTCAGGCTTTTTTTGTAGAGATTTGCCCAAAATGGAAATATTGGCCATAACAGTTAGATTTCTCAACAAAATTTCTGACATGTTTTGTATTCAGATCTTTTGACCAGGATCTCTGTAATGCACCAAAAAAAAAAAAAAAAAAAAAAGCTTATAAACACATCACATATTTAGGAAGCTGAGATGAGTACTCAGTGCCAGATTTTCAACCATGGACATAGATCTTTTCACACAGAGTAGTGTTAAAATTGTAGAATACCTGTCACCTTCTGTTCCCATGCCTTAGGCACAGGCATATCTGACCATTTTCATTTTTGTATTTATTACAACTGTGCTTTTGTCTAAAAAATAATCAATACTTATTAACATTATTTTTTCTAAAGCATCATATAATTTGTCCAGTAAAAACAAATCCCATTTCAGGTCTCATTCAAGAAGATTTTTATACTGTAACACTGTAATACTAACTATTAATTAATACTATTAATACTAACACTGGAAAATAAATAATAATTAAAAAAAAAAACAAAAAACCAAGAAAGAAAAAGTAAATAGATAAGTAACAACTTTCCCAAACAGTACAGTAGGCAGATAGAGAGGCTGGAATAAAATTCAGGACTCTGTTTTGAATTGAAGGGTTTTTTCCTAAGGTCAGACTAGGCTCCTAATTCCTTTTGGGTTTACTGGAGTTTTTCTAAATCAGGTATCCTGAAAAACTTGTGGTTCATTTGTGAAACACTGCTACTGGCCATTAGATGTAGAACAAAAATTGCTGCCCAATAACATTCAAAAAAGAAGAAAAAGTACTTGACACATCAGTGTCTTCCTACCAAAGGCACATTAAGAAACACGTGAGGGTCCAGACAGTGTAGAAGTCCATAGTTAAAAAGTATAGAGTTCATGAAGAGAGGATTTAGATAAAGAGAATGAGATGCAGATTAGAGATCTAATGTCTGATAGGTTTTCCTCAGGTTTCTAATTGCCTTGGACTGTGAAACCTGTGATACATATATAACACATATATATTTGGGACAAATGTTTGCAATTTTTTGTTCAAGTGATATGGCTACTTTCATTACAAACACAATTCTTCAGACAGCCACATAGTTTGGAGCATTGTAGGCACTCTGAGTTATCAATGTCAATTAAAAAAAGAAAAGGTTTCTAAATAGCTTTTCTGGTATTTTTTCAGAAGATGTAGCTGATTCTGTAAGAGTTTACACATTTAAAATGCAAGCAGACTTCAATAGTCATTTTGTTTTGAAACAGAGTATAAAGAGGATTTGCATTAAAATATTTAATATAGCATTTAATACTGGTGTTTTTTAATACAGCATTTAATACTGGTGGAGAACAAAACTTACTATAAATTTCTAAACATTTTAAATGATGTTTCAAATACTTGTAATATCATAGAATGATGGAACTGCTCAGGTTGGAAAAGACCTTCAGATCATCAAGATCATCAAGTCCAACTGCAAAAAAATTTTACATGGCGCAGATATCTTTCGAAAAAGAAGTCAGTAAAGCTGTTTGTTTTTCATGTAGTTAACCACTTTGTTGCTGACTTGTCTATATTAAGTTTTCAGTGTGAAAACATCTGCATTTAACGCCAAGCATCTTTCAGAAATGGCATTTGATCTGCAGTAGTAAGATCACAGTTTATGGAGTGTTCCACCTGGGTCTCAGCGCTCTCAGACTTTCCCCAGACACCTAAAAATGTGCCGTCCAGTGAAAGGCCTGGGAACTTCACTGCTAGCAACATTCCTGTCTATGCATTAGTATCTCGTTTGTCCCCACCAGCACCAAGTAGATATCTGTTACCTTTAGCCAAAGCAGCATAACCCACACAACATCTTCATCTCTAAATTTGTGATAAATTCATGTAATAACTGAACTCTGTGGATATAAAGAATGGACAAATAGGCTGGATGGCTGCATAGTGTAATGGTCAACTGTTCAACTTCCATGTGGGAGCCACTCATGAGTGAAAAGTGATGTAACTCAGGGGTCCGTACTGGGAGCAGTATTGTGGGTTTTTTTCATTGACAGTGTAGACAGAAGAACTGAGTGCAACCCCTCAGCACGTCTGCTGGAGACACCAAGGTGTAGTGCAGTTAACACACTGGATGTCATCCAGAGGGATTTGGACATACTTGAGAAGTGGGCCTACACAAAATTCATAAAGTTCAACAAGGCCAAGCAGAATCAACAGCAGAGCTTCTTAAACAGTTAGAAAGGATAAAAAAATCCATGGGAAGATTCTTGAATATAGCCAGGAAGATAGAGGTATATCCTCAAAGTGGCTTCATCCTGGAATTTAGGATTTTATGTCAGATCAACCAATTAGATGCTCCTGCTGCTACAGTCTAGGATTCTTTACTGAAGAAATGTAATTATGCCTTTTCTTTAAAAACAAAATAAAACCCTCAAAATATAAAATAAGTTCACTAATTGCTTGAAATGCGTGAATGCAAGAGAAGGTAGCCTTTCCATTACACAATAGCCCAGTGACCTCAACCCATGAGATACCCAGATTCAATTAATTTCTCAGCCTCCAAGTTTTCCAATGAATATGTCTCTTAAGAGAACTGAACTGTCAAATTAGAGGCAATTTGCAATAGGAGAGCTCATCGGGCTGTGCAAGAGTGGTTCCAGTGGCCATTGAGCAGTGAATGACTGAGCCAGGGAGAAACAGCAAAAAGGGTCAGAGGTACCCACCGAAGAGACTCAGGCTTCTGTCTGACAGCACGTCAGCCTTGCCCAGTTCTTAGATAATTTATATGACTTTTTCAAGAGGCATGTTGTTTCCCATTGCACATCTGTCAGATAAGTGGTAATGATGTCACTCAAAGAACTCTTTCAACACACTCAGATTCTGTGGGCTAATAATTGTCAATACTCAGGCAAAACTCATTTTCTTGTGCCTATAGTATCCAAGAAATTTTTACAAAAGCAGTTCCTTATCTAACTATAAGAAATGCAGTGTTTAGTAGCAGCATTGGAAGAGGAGGCATTTTGTCTGTAGTGAATTATTTAATTCCATATTTATTTTTCTTTCTGTTATTAGTTTCAGTACAAGGACTTTATTGCATCTAACTGGAATCTGAGGAATTAACAGACATGTAGAAAATGTGTAATTGTCAAACTATGTATAAGAATATGAAATGAGTGGGAAGATTAGACCACATAATCACAAGAATTTTAATAGTGGATACTTAAGAATCTGTTTCTACTGTTCTTTCCACCTTGGGAATGTTTATTCAGACTTGTAGAAATGAAGTTCAAAGTATGACTACTCTCATTCTGTAGCACATTGACTTTGTACTCAATTTATTCAAGAGACTGAACGTAAAAGACATATAATTATCATTTAATGCTAAGACTAGTCCTCAGGAATCCTAGACCCTGGAGGTAAGAGAGAGAGTCTGGGGAAAGGAAGACTTTCCACTGGTCAAGGCTGATCCAGTCAGAGAGCCTAGTCAAAATCAACTCACACAAATCCATGGGCCCTGATGGAATGCACCTATATTTCCTGAGAGAACTGGCAGAGGTGATTGCTGAAACATTCTATCATCTCTGAAAGATCCTGGCAAATAAGAGAGGTGCCTGAAGAGTGGAGGATAGGCAATGTAACCTCAATGTTTAAAAAGGACAAGGAGGATCCAGGAAATTACAGGCCTTGCCTATGCCCTGGAAAGGTGATGGAACAACTTCTTCTGGATGGAACAACTTTTTTTATTGGAAGAAAATAACGTTATCAGGAGGAGTCAACATGGATTCTCAAGGGGAAATCATACTTGACCCATCCTGATAGCTTTCAGCAATGGATACTGTGTACCTTGACTTCAGCAAGGTATTTGACATTGTCTCCCATAACATCCTTCTTATGAAACTTATAAAATGAGGGACAGTGGGGTGGATTGAAAACTGACTAACTGGACGAGCTCAGAGGTTTGTCACCAGCAGTGCAGAGTTTGGTTGGAGGCCTGTAAATAGCAGTATTCTCCAGGGGTCAGTGCTGGGTCTAGTTTTGTTCAACATCTTCATCAACGACCTGGATGAAGGGATAGAGTCCACCCTTAGCAAGTTTGGGAGGAATTGCTGACACACCTGCAGTCTGTGCTGCCATTCAGCAAGACCTAGACAGACAGCCGAGTTGGGCAGAGAGTAACCTGATGAGGTTTAACAAGAGCAAGTGTAGAGTCTTGCACCTGGGGAGGAGTAACTACATGCATCAGTACAAGTTAGAGGACAACCTGCTGAAGGTGAGCTCAGCAGGGAAGGACTTGGAACTCCTGGTGGATAACATGAGCCACCAGTGTGCCTTTGTGCCCAAGAAGGCCAATGCTATCTACTGTGCTTCAAAAAGAGAGTGGCCAGCAGGTTGAGGGAAGTTATCCTCCCCCTCTACTCCAGCCTGGGTGAGGCCACACTGTGTTGAGTTCTGGGCTCCCCATTCCAATAAAGACAGGAATCTCCTTGAAAGAGTCCAGCAGAGGGCCACAAAGATGATTAAGGGCCTGGAGCATCTCCTGTATGAGGAAAGAATGAATCTGTTCAGCCTGGGAAAGAGAAGATGGAGAGGGGATCTGATAAACATTTATAATTATCTAAAGAGCAATGGGAGGCAAATGAATGAGGTCAGCTGCTTCTTGGTGGCGTATAGCAATAGGACAAGAAGTAATGACCTGAAACATGAACATAGGAAGTTCTATAATAACAAGTGGAAGAACTTCTTTACGGTAAGGTGATGGAACACTGGAACAGGTAGCTCAGAGAGACTGTGGAGTCTCCTTCTCTGGAGATATTCAAGATCTCTCTGGACACCTACCTGTGCGACCTATTATAGGGTACCTGCTTTAGCAGGGAGATTGAACCCAATGCTCTCTTGAGGTCCATCCAAACCCTGTAATTCTGTAATTCTGTGATTCTGTGATTTTTTCTTTTTTGTTTTATTCACTGAGCTTTATATCCTGAAGAAATACTGATCAAGTTATAGAAGGACCAATTGTAGGAGGTTTTGTGAGCTACCAGAACATTCACCAATGAAAACTGAAGTAAAAAACTATTTACAAATTAGTGTACTGTTAACTAACAGTTAACTACTGTTAACTAACTGAATTTATTAAGAGACATTCCAAATGTAGCCTAACATTAATTCTTCAGTGAACAACACTACATGGAATCTATCGATTTTTTTTAAAGATGGTCATTAAATAGGATTTTAAAAGAGAAGTCCACAATATTTTTTAAAGATGAGGCGTGGCATATTTGAATCTCCTAAGTTTTTCAGTCATTCATCAACTTATTTCTGAAGTCATTATGTAAAACAGTATTAGGAAGAAAGTAAATGCATGCTAAAATGATACAGGCTGTAAACTCATTATGGAGAGTAAGAGGGGGAAAAAATAATTTTCCCAGTTACTGTTTCATTAATCATAATGTTATTGTTGGGTAATTCTAACTCTCATTCCCTCTAATATCTATAGGTCTTCCACATCTGCATGAAAACTATAATACATATATATTTATAGTCTTAAAAATTACTTCCTTTTCTTCTTAAGTCACGAATTATGGAACTATTGCATTTCTTTATTTTTAAAGGTCATTTATTTATTCGAATTTTGTTAAAATGGTAGGAGACAGTAATTCACCTTAATAATTTTGTTTGCAATTACTGAAATAATCCAGTGCTTTTCTTTATTTTGTGGAAAGTCCTAAATACACTGTATTGTTTGAATTTCTTTGTGCAGCACCAAAAACAGCAGATGAACCTCCTCTTGTGTGGTAGGAATAATATAAATACTCCTGTAGAGCCTTCTCACAGTTCTGTCCTCCAAATGTTACAATTCTGTAACATATAGGAGAAGAACTTAGTGAAGGTTACTTTGCACTAAACTGCTAACTATGCATTAGTAGGTGGAAAATAAAGCTGAGTCCTTAGGGCAAAGCATGAACCTTGGGAACATGGTCCTCTCAGTGACATTTGACTCTATCTGTTGTATATTTTCCGTTCTCCTCAGATGCTTATCCCTTCTTGAAACTTCTGGCTCTAAGGCCTTCTAGCTACTCAGCTGCAAAATGGTAAGAAAGGGAGAAGCTCACAAATAAATCAGTAACAATTTTCTACCAGATATTCTAATAATATGAGCATGTGATCTCTTATGTCTCTTAAATAAAATTCAACTTTGTGTGAGAGACTTCACTTCTTAGTGTGGACAATAAAATTTTTCACAAATTCTCTGCAAGAATGAGCAGCAAAGTCAAATATCTATGAGTCAACCAGATCATCCTGTAGTTAATTCATTACTAATGCATAAGGCAATGCTCCTGGATTTGCCTCTGTAGTAGAAGAACCATTTTACCTTGGTAGCAGAAGCTGCCAAAAAGCCTTTGAGGAAAGTGGAGAGATAAGTTTTAGAGCTGTTGACTTTGAAAGTAATTTTAAAAAAATTTAAAAATCTTCCTTTGGAAGCTGTATGGTGAGATCTCTGTTGTTCAAAACACTGTGAAATATTCAATTTAGTACCTTCTCAGATGGCTCAAAATATAAATTTCTTCCTTGCTGCTTTTGATTAAAAAACTACAGGCTTTTGGTGTTTTTTTTGTTTGTTTGTTTTTGTTGTTGTTGTTTTTTGCTTGGTACATTACAATGAAATGGGCCTCTCTCTAAAGTCTCTTTCATTTTATATAGTTATGATATATTTTGCTTTGATGGAGTCTATCAATTTAACCCAAAACAGACTGCTATCCAGAATAAGAAAAGAAAATTTGAAAAATCTGAAATAGCCAAAATCAGATCCTGCATTGCTTATATGCATTCCAGGAGGTTGAGTATCACAAGGCTCTTTCCATCAAATAACTGTTGCGCTACCACTCTGCATCCACATGAATTCACTTTAAGAAAATCCCCTATGCAAATTAAACCACGTCCCTGGCCATGACTTAAATATCCTCAGTACAGCCCTTGCTCCTACTGATATTAGCAGCCAACCAGGCCTATCACCTATATCCTCAACCAGAAACACCTTGAAAGAAGCACTCCATTTCTGGTTAGCTCCAACTATTTTGATGAATTAGTCTCTGCTGATGTCTCCAATGAGCATTCTCATAAATGTGTTGGTCTTGACTGCTGAAACAGCATTTGGGGACTAGAAAGTAGTGGAATTAACCATAAATTAACAGTGTACTTCTTGAGCTTTAGGTTCAAGAACAATTAGCTTGAGGATCTTGGCTTAATCCTTTCTAAGTATTTTATCTGCTGAAACAGAAACAGAAATGCATAGTTCCACTGGAGCAGAAGAGTTTGTGGTTTCTGTGGAGATGTGATTAGAGGGTGGTTGGAGTCCTCAGGAAGGGTGGAAGATGAGATGTGAGCCTAGTCACTTCTACTTCTTTCCAGGGGCAAGGCACAAGTGGAGCACAGTGAATGAAAAACATTATATACTTTGAACATTTAACAGATCCATAGAAATTCACACATTTTCTCTATTTTATATGCTGCTTGATATTACATATTTCCCTGCATATATTCCCTACATATTTCCCTAAGTGGTGAATGACTTTGACATCTCCTTGAATTTTATCTTCCGTATTTGATGATTGTATGAAGGTATGTCTTCCAGAGATGGTTGATCACAGAACTTTCCTTTTAATAACACTATTTGGAAATCTCAGATAACTCAATTTCTTATCTGCTAATGGCTGGCTTTACAGTTGGTACGTCTGTATGGATGGTTATAGAAAGAGATTCAGGCTTCTGTACACAGGATGCAGATCCAGTCTGGAAGATTTTCAGTGGTTAACATGACCCATCAGCTCCAGAAGAGCAGTGTGTTTGCCATTTTGTACATGTTCAGGAGTAGCTGGGTCACATTCATAAGGTGTTTTCCATATGCAATTCAGCTGCCAAGTTAACTCATCCTCCAGGAATTTGTCCCTGACATTTTTGCTGGTGGAAGGTAATTGTGTTTAACCTCACCCACACAAATAACTTTTCTGAGAGACAGGAAGACAGTCCTTTCAAAACTGTTGGGACAGCTATCAAACTTTCTAAGTATGGATTTCATAAGGCTTGAGAAGACACTTTGTCTGAGTCCAAAACTGTATGGGCTTCTTTAGCTCGGAGAAGAGAAGGCTCCAGGGAGACCTCATTGCAGCATTCCAGTATTTGAAGGGAGCTTATAAGCAGGAGGGGGCTGACTTTTTACATGGTCTGATAGTGACAGAACAAAGGAAAAGGCTTTAAACTGAATGGGGGGCAATTAAGATTAGATGTTAGGAAGAAATTCTTTACTCAAGGTAGTGAGGCAATGATGGAGGCTGCCCAGAAGGATAGGTTGGATGGAGCCCTAAACAACCCGATCTGGTGAGTAGCGAACCTGCCTATGGCAAGGAGGTTGGAACTGCAAGATCTTTAAGATGCCCTCCAACCTAAGCTATTCTATGTTTCTATGATTCTATTATTCTTTTACTACAAAATGAAGTAAAATGATTAGTAGTCCATTATTGTGGAAGCAAACTAAATGAGACGGAAAGTAGAAATCAAGTAGACACTGGACTAGAATTTAATCTACCAAAATTCTGTCTTACCTAAATTTCTTATGTTATTGCTCATCCTAGCTATGTGTAATTGCTGTGCCTCTCTTCATCCCTGAAAACAGACAAGAAGGAAAAAGCTCTTGACATCTCTGAGTTATGTATTTGTCTAAATAGAAGTTTCTATCAAATCTATTTGTCTATATATCTAAGTTTCTTTATATACACATTAGAAGGTCAGTTTCATGCACTAAATTTTCATCTTTAATACTTCAGCACAACCATAAGTGGATGTACACTTATTAAGAACAATACTTGGTTGGAAGCATTAGGAGGAAGAACAAATTCCCACTTAGATCTGTGTTAAAGCAAGTAAGGCTTTCATCCCAGCAATGCCTCTTAAACTTATGAATTAAAGTTTACGGGTTTGTACATGCTATTCCTCTTTCTGCCTTCTCGAACTGTAACATTCTCTGCACTCATATCCTGTTTCTATGACCTTTATTACACAATTTGTGCGCACAATCTGGTCTCACTTTCATCAGCACTAAAACATCTTCTGACTGCAGCAGAGCCAGGATCTTCATGCCAGTGCTTTGCTCTGCATTAAGACAGAAAATGTGCTCCTGCTGGGACTAAGCCAGCAAGTCAGCTGGACGCCTAGGTGCTATTAGCATCACACACGGGTGCGCAACAATGTTTTTCATCTCCTCTTCATGGATTACACAACTCTGAGAGTCAGTAAGTGCCAAGTCTTGAGCTACGGGCTAGACAACATTGCCCAATAACCACAATTATAGTTTCCAAGCTCTGTTGTTCCTCATTTGAAAATCGCAGTGATTCCTGTTAGGTGATACCATGCATGCCTGAGCAAGTCAGCAGAGAGTAACCTCTGGGCAGCACATTCAGGATAGCCCACCTTTTTGCATTGTTTGCAGAACATCCAAACCTAACTCAATGAAACAAGGGGTCCTTACTCATTTGATATGTGCTTTTTTAGTGGGCTCTAGGATTGGATTTT
Source organism: Tetrao urogallus (assembly GCF_951394365.1). NCBI lineage: Eukaryota > Metazoa > Chordata > Aves > Galliformes > Phasianidae > Tetrao > Tetrao urogallus. The sequence continues at coordinate 15,422,245 of NC_136816.1, read as the reverse complement.
TCAAAACACAAGCATGCATTTCCTGTGGCACTTGGTGCTGTAGCTCAACAAGGGCACCTAGGATGCAAGCCGTGAAGGTAACAGAGCTTGCTAGCTAGGCAGTGGATATCATTGTAACTTATGGGAAGGCTGGATAGCCCCCCAAGCAAATACTAAGTGGTTCTGGAATCCCAAAGCTGCCACCAAGGCCACCCACCCAGAGCACATTTGTCTCCAGCACAGCCCCCCTGCTCTGGTGGCAGCTGCGGCCTGCATGCCCCTGGGACAGACATGGCGAGTAGGCTTTGCCATGACAGCACTGTGCAGACACTCTTCTGATGGAGGTGGGGTGCATCCCACCCTGAACATCATACTTAGCATCCCCTCCAGTACGAGCCTGAGAGGCTCCAACAGTGTGGGAATTGACCGTTTCCAAAAATACAGCTCAAAGATCTAAGAAACTGCCTGTGAAGGCAGCATTCCAGGCCCAGATACTTGGGGCAGGCTCCAAAACATTGTAGGGAGAGAAGGGTGTGGAGTTGCCCTGGCCACCTGTCCCTGGAGGAGATCAAGACACATGATGATGGCTTACACCAGCTGTTGTTTTCCCTCTCTGCTCCTGGCTGAATATCCTTATGCCTGGACTTTGCTAACCTCAGACTGCCGCTGTTGTGCCACTGCCCTCATTATTTCTTAGCCTTCGCCATCTCACAGAAAAATGGTGTTCTTATTAAGCTCTGAATTCCTCCAAGTATTACTTCCCTGACATAAATATTTCTCCTTCACTCCTTGTTCCCATTACTTTGAGTCTTTGCAGACATTAAAGGCTAGCAATAGAAAGGCAGAGCGGTGGAGGTGGGGGAGTGAAGGAGAATAAAAAGAGGATCACACAGTCTTTCTGCTTCTTATCCCTCAATTTATACTTTCTGAAATATGTTTCTTTTCAGAACCAGTTTGCTTAACTTTTCTGTTAGAGCATTACAGCCATATTCACCCCAATTTTCTTTTCTGTGCACATACAGCTTTTCTTTTTTGTGCATATCACAACAAAATTTTTACAAATACCACAGGAAAGGGAAGCTAGAAATGGACTTGCAGTCAGAATTTGTTTAAAACACAGCAGCTGCTCTCACTGGTGGTGCACTCAAAGCAAAGCTTTCTGTAAGCTCTTTGATATTGAACGAAGGTAATCCAACCACTTTGATGCAGCTTTATGGTGATCAGGCTCTTAGATACCATTATTAAAATGGTCTAAGCTTTTTTAACATTTCACAAAGTGGTGGTCAGAGCCCCACATTCAGCTTCAGGTTACTGCAGGTGCTTAGATACTATAGTGAAGGAGTCCAAGATTCCAATGCCTTTGTGACACAGTGCACGTTCTCTCATAATGTGCTGAAATAGCCAACTTTCTTTCCTTCTGAAGAACTCTGATGGAGTGTACAAATTATTTAGCCCCACTACAACACAGTGATGCAAACTTCCCCTTACCAAACTCTGATACCCAGCTGCAAAGGTCTAGGATTTCTGTAATCGCCTGCTGACAAGCAAACACTTAAAAGCATTTGTTATTTTTCATGCTTGATAAATATATTCTCATAATACATGACAGATGTCAATACTCTGCTGTACTATTTTTAAAGGACTGATTAAAAATTGCTTTCATTTAAAAACATGTTGAACATGAAAACAGTCCATCTAAAACAGGACTGAATGGTTGTCATCCATATATTGTGTCTATTTACAAATCACACCAGTCAGTTAGCTGAAGCAGTAAGTTAACTGAAGCAGAAGAAAAGCATAAGGCTTGCTGTATAGCTCTGCTGTGGCACGGGAGGTAAAGTGTGCTCCAAGACCCATCTTTTTTCTAAATCATCTTGAAAACTGATTCAATTTCTATACTGTTTCATTCTTTTTTTTTTTTTTTTTCTTTTTTAATTATAAGTGTGATTATAGCCTAAGCAATGACCTTCAAACTTCCCACACTGTGACATTATGTTCTCTCTATGATTTCCATGACTTGGAAATCACTAGTTCCTTTCCTAGTTTTAACTCAGTACGTTTAAGATGAATGCATTATGAAGTAACCTTTACTAATAAAACAACATTTGGAAGATGAGACTGGGTTTCAAATAGCCTATTTCAGCTTTTTAAAATACAACTCATGTTGTAGGTGTTTACAGCTTAGTTACATATGCACATATATAAACATATATGTTTATATTTTATATATACATTATATATATATATATATATATTACATATGTTACATATATAAACCTAGCTCTTGCATGTGATTCTTGTCCATCTTCTGGAAATACAACTTTTTGCCTTTCTTTTTTCATATGATGCTTTCATACTTTGAAAATCATTTATAGGATATTTAAGGTTTTGAGATTGTAAGCTATGGATTTGCCTTGCTCTTGACACTACAAATAAAGATGTTCTTATTTCACAGTGACTCTTACTACAAAAAACAAAAAACAAAACAAAACAAAAAAAAAAAAAAAAAGGAAAGACCAGAAAACATCCTCCGACTCATTTCCTGACAAGCCTGAATGATAATCATAATTATCTAGTTTTTCTGCAGGAAAGGAAGGAAGAGACCCCTTTTCACCCTCCTTTTTGGAAGCAATATCTTGGTTTTCTTATTTCCAGAGAGCACATGCCTGCCTTGACTGAGCCACAGTTTTTTACAGATTCCCTATCTTATCAGTGTCAACACTTTCTGTCTATCCTAATATCAAAACATTTTTTCTGCTTACAGTTTCAGTATTAGTCTCCTCCACATTACCTTGGACTTTACTGTTCAGCTGCTGCAGGTGCTATGGCTGTCTATGTTTTACTAGCTCCTCCTAGAATAGCAAAAATATTTTTTCATAAAAACTCAGTGTAAACTTTAAATCCATGACTGCCTATTCGGCAGCTGTGATGTCAGCCAGAATTGGGGAAATGTGGGTAAATGCAACAACAGCCATGTGCAGAAAGAATGGAAATTATAGAACTTTCTTACAGAAGAAAAATGACTGTTTCACCTAGTTAGCTTTCAAAATGCATTTCTTGAGTTTCCCTTGCAACATGTTTACAGCCAGCAAGAGTATTCAGAAACAAAAATAGCAATAAGCAGTCCTGGTATCAGAAAGAAAAATGCTAGGGGTGTGCTGAGGTATTACCTGGACTATGTAATTCCTCAGAAGTTTGCCAGATTTTCTATTTCATTTTAAACCTAACTTCTGTAAAACAGATATAATCACCTAGAAATTTATATAAATGTGCAGAAACATTCAACTATCTCTGCTTTTGCCAAAAAATTGCAAAACCATGGAATTGTAGGTGGGTCTACTATCTTTATACATTTCTAGAGTACAAAAATGCTCACTGATATATACCCTGACAAGTTGCACATTTCTTCTATCTCTCTATAATCCCATTATTCTATCAATCAACTATTTTTTCTTTCCTTTTTTACTTTTTTTTTTTCCTGTCCATTTATGAAAGTGATTATATTGTGAGCAGGAAAAACAGGGAACTTTGAAAGTTTGTAAGAAACTAGAATAAACTGCATTTGAAAATCTGGGAAGTCAGGAGAACGTGCAACATATTTTCCCTTGATAAAATTGAGAAAAGCACAAAAGTACTCTTGAGACATATGTGTTTCCTTCTGCTGAGTGACAGCCTTAAGGACAGTACATGTGAGAGAAGTTTTAGAGGTAAAACTATTTTTTCTTTTAACTGAGTAGCAGAGAATCAGGGGTGTTTGAAGCACATGTAAATTGGCAGTACAGTCTTTGTCCTTCTGTGTTGTTTTCTACTTTCTGTCTCCTGTGCATGGGTGCTTTTTGCTTTTTATCTAAATCTCTCCTTAGAGCCCTGAACCAACCTTCCGAACAGAATGAGAGGTATAAGATACAGAGGCTTGAGAAATCAAAATAAACACTAAAATTGCCATGAAAAGATCTCCCAGAAATCTAAGGATATTTTATATGTGTTAATTGTCTTCCCTGCAGGTACCCTCAAAACACCTATTTAGCATCACTTTTACTGACAGTATTGCATAGATGAGAATTGCATAGTTGCAAATCTGGGTTTTCATCACAGCAATGCAGTTTTCAGAGCTAATTAAATAGCTCTGCTGAACAAGACACTGAAATATACACTGACTTGATTGCATACCGTTTAAAGGAAAAAGAAGACTAAAGCTTATTAACAGAACTGGGGGAAAAAACAAACATGCTCAGAAAAAAATAATTAAAAAAATAATAAAAATCAAACCAACATTTTGACTTGTGATCCAGACTATGCGGACCATAGCCTCCAGTGATGGCTTCTGTGACCACAGATTTTGGTGAGCGCCCACTTATTGGAAGGGAACAACTGTGATTCTGACAGGCAGTGGAACAGAAGAAAGACTACCAAGGGGGATTTTGACTGAGAAGAAGAGGACATAGATCCTAAGGGAGAGCTACAGTTGCTGAAAGCTGGCAGTGGCTTGGGGAACTGCAGAGCTCAGTCTTCTAGAGTGGCCAGAAAACTCTGTGAGAGGTAATGCAGAGGACAATGTTATATTTTCTCAAAATCCTGGTAGGAAATTGTGTTGAAAATTAAAGTTTAGATTTATTTAAATATTTGTGAACTTGGCACAATCAGATGAAAGGAATAAAAAGACAGTAAGCATGCGATTAGTGGCTCAAGATCTTGGAAAGGATAACAGCAAAAGCACTTTCATTGGAAAGAGATCAATTCAGTGTAAAGATATAGAGAACAAATGAGAAGAAAAGACTGGATGGGATGCTGAAGGTGCCTGTTTTAGGAAAGCAGACAGGAGATTTCCAAAAAAGCAACAGATCTGTACAAAGAAAAATGAGGCCAGGGTGTAGAAGATGGTAGAAGGGGTAGAAGATGGATTCAAGAAATACTTTTGGACAAGCAGGCAGGAAGTTGTAGCACACGCATAAAAGCCTTCAGCCAACGCTGGATGTATTGGATTAAGGGATTTATTGTTATTCAATTCTTATTGGCAATAATTCTTTGATATTTGTTTATGAGAAGGACTTTGTTGAATTGAAAACTGGCATTCTGAATCCAGTAAGATATAGTAGCAGAGCAGATGCCATGAACAGAATTTCATTTTTGAGTGCAAATAATCACTTGCTAATAAACACTTTCAAATGTGAGTGCAGCACTGTGAGCTTCAGTAACTGTAGTCAGAACAATTTGTACAAACATGATCCTAAAATGATTCAAAGGACTTTTGGAAATTAATTTTGTAAATCTGCCCCTTCGCCCTCGCATCTGGAACTGCACACCATTTTCTGCTGTTACCTT